>NW_022639727.1:208234-217400 GCF_010583005.1 Odontomachus brunneus
ATAGGCCAGAGAGGCAGACCGTTCGGGGCTATACTGAAATGGATAGCTCCGTGTGTGCGTCCGTGTACGTGTGCGTTCAGAACGTCGGGCGATGAGTAACAGAAGGAGATAGATATATGACGTTCCATCTCTTTCTTTCGTGTACGCATTATTCTTTTCACAGTGACCGTCACGGCAGCGTTGCTGGGCAGAAGACGCGGCGTCTACGCACACAAAGAGCCAGTTCTCTATCTCAGTTAAATTAACGACATATTTAGTATGAGCAGTGGCAACTTATAGGAATAATTAAAAATGATTCAAATTAATTTGACATTACGGATTTAAAAGTGCACATACACAAGAAGCAGCCATGCATGCGCACTTATAAATGTATATTGACAGTTCAAGCGCTAAGCGTACATGTATCTGGCTCCTCTTTGGCTGCATAGGAGCCGCGTCTTCTGCTAATGCGGCTTTTGCAGTAGTGGCCTTTTGCCTGATATGCATAACCATACATTATTGTTTTTTCAGCAAAACTGCTTTCGCCACCAGGAGATTTCAAGCTGAACGCGCTCGAGCGAAGAGCACTAGACCGTTTGGTAACGAATTAGGCCTTGCTGAGGAAACGAGCAATCGAGCAGATGATGGAAAACCCGACAGCGGCCACAAGAACGACGACGGCCACAAGCCCGACGGCGGCCACAAGCACGACGGCGGCTACAAGCCCGACGGCAACCACAAGCCCGACGGCAACCACAAGCCCGACGGCAACCACAAGTCTGGCGGCGACGGCAACCACAAGCCTGGCGGCGACGGCAACCACAAGCCGGGTGGCCAGGAATTGAATCCTGACGTCGATGAGACCAATCGAGTAGATGAAGAAAAGCTCGACGGCGGCCCGGGCGGCGAGGAACTGAATCCTGAAATGGAGGTTGATGATGGTAGCTCTGAGGAATTAGTGCGCGTGAAACGACAAGCTCTCGCGGGCGAGATCAGTCCTGTCGACAGAACAGATGAACGCCGCGCTTTAGCCAATGAATCGCTGGAAAAAAAGTCGGCCGGCGGCGGCGGTGAGGACGATGAAGAGACCGAATCTCCGCTGATGGACGACAGCGACGATGATCTGGACGATGAAGATAATGTCGATGTGCAAGACGATGCCAAGAATCCACCGCCGGCCGGCGGTGACGGCGGCAAGAAGCCGGACCACGGCAACAAGGGCGGAGATGGATCCGACGGAAAAATCGATCATCGCAAAGACGATGACGAGGACTCCGGTAAAGATAACATTCCGCATCCCGACTACCCGAACCCGCTGGCGTTCGTCGAGCCGTTGAACAAGCCACCGAGCAATTTGCTGGCGTACGAACTCGTGAGTGATCACGATGCGGACAATTCGCCAGATCGCGGCACCGTATTATTCGGCTCGTGGTGGTACGAGAAGCGAGCTTTCGTCTCCATGTTTTACTTTCAGCATCAGATCTTGCGCTTCGTCGTGACCGAGAGCAATAACTCCATCGGCTCGATCGACGCGTACGTACGGTGCGTGGCGGTGCTGCGGGACTTTGCCAATCAATTCTATCGGTTTACGTCCAGTTACCAAAAGGCGCTCCGTTCAACGATTGGCGCATGTACTTGACCATGTCGACCGCTCACTTCGTGCAATGCCTCTACTTCGTACGAGACAGTGGTGTACGCGACATGTCTCGCCGGTGTATACGCAGCGTGATGCGCGATCCCTACGACGTATTCGCGCGGACGCCGGAGCGCGTGGATCCCATGACCGCGTATCGGCTGGCGAACGCCTGGATTCTAGCCGCTCGAGCCGACGGCAGTCGTGGCGACTGGTGGCACAATCGTCACTACGCCGAGATGCTGCAGACGTTGCACGAGAAGGCCGTCTCGTTAGAACCGTATCTCTACTACGAGCCACCGAAGGTCGATCAGGTCTTGCGCTTGCGCGACAACAGTCGATTGTTGCAGGCACGCATTCCGTTTTACGGCGATCTGTTTTACGGCACCGTTACGTGTACATTCGCAACGTACGCAAAATGGACGATCGCGTGGACGAGATGGTCGGCCGCAACCACGAGTTCGCGTGCTTGCGTTATCTGGTGCACGCTCAGGTGCGCTATAGCTGTAGCGGCCTCTTCGGCCCGGGGTCGGTGATTCCGAGCTATTGGTTCTGGCCGATCACCGACGTGGGCCTCCGAGCGATTCCTAGCATCGGCTTTCTTCGCATGTACGCTCAGCGCTACGCTTGGTGACGTCGCATCATGAAAGAGGATATGCCGTTCTACGCCTACCTACCCGGGCAATTTGACTTGCGGCTCATGCATACTTGCGCGTAGAACCGCATGTTCGTGCTGCTGGGGGATAACGACATCGCGAACCGCAGTCTCATTCAACTCGGGAGCATCGTGCTCGACGGCGAGAACGAAGCGTGGATCTTGGCCAACTGTCGGGTGGGCGAAGAGGCAGGCGGCTTGGTCGCGTTGTATCCGCTGCGAGCCAGCGGCACCGTGATGACGACCAACTCGACTGGAGTCATGGCGCAACGCTACGAGATGTTCCGCGGTTTCATCGTGGAGGAGTGGTGCTTGCTCGACAAGCACAACAAACGCGTATATCTGCATACCGTGATGCGCAACGGCACGAACCGCTCAGCCACGTATTACACGTCCGTGCAACGCGGAGGTACCGTACGCCGCGTTCCCCCGGGCACCTCCGTAACCGTGTATGCCTATGCCGATTTCGACGATCCGCAGCTCACGTCGCGCATCCTGTGTCATCCGATGGACATTCAGTCCTTCTTCGGGCAATCGCAGGAGGCCACGGTGTACCCGGAGGCCTGTTTCCTCGAAGACGGCAAATTGCATTACGCGCTCTCCGCGGAAGACGAGACGAATCACGTGTATGTGATTAGCAAGGATGACATGGTGGACATTCTGCAGACTCTCACGGTGCAACAGATTCAGTATCGATCGCAACTACAACCAATATGTCAAAATCACGCCGCGCATCAAGCCGCACTCCATGTCTCTGGGCGGCAAGAGGCGCCGCTGCCGCAATGAGCTGCTGCCGGCCGCTGCCATAGCTGAGCAACGGCAAATCGTCGGCGGCGCCACTCGTTCGCGGCGCGGCACTGCACCGAATGAACCTTCCGCCGGAGCGGATCATTGTTCCACGGGCCACTGTCAGGCTCTAGTCGGCCTACGCAAGGTGGCGACAACCGCGATCGCCGCGGTGTGATCTGAGAAGAGAGATCGCTACCAAGTGATAAGAGGGGGGCAGCGGCCGCGATGTTGACTATACTATCGTACTGTCGGTTGCTACATTCGGCTTGTACCGCTCGACGGTGATCTTCCACGTGACCGACGAGCAGCACAATTTCTATGAGGCTAACAACTATTACTACAACATGAACGAACGCTTCGGTGTGCCTGACCCGCCGACTTGGTTGCAGGAAAAACGCTTCGATATGGATCGCGCTCTCAAGGCATCCATCATTCTCCCCGACGAGCCGAACCCCGGCGATCTGGAGCGTTATCGCACGTTACCGGCCACCGACACGGTGGTCCAGTCGCGCTGGAACGTCGACAACGTCGTCCTCGACAATATGCGCAATTGGCTCGTCAAGATGGCGCAGCACTACATACACCCGAACTCGGCGAGCAAAAGACCGCGCATTCTCCAAGTGACCGGCGACTTCATCCAGCGATATGCCAAGGCAATGGAGGGGAAGTTCGACAAGGTTTTCCCCTGGGGTACTAACTGGTACGAGTTCTCCATCACTTCCACGCTCATGTTATTCTATTATATCCTGATAGCCCCGGACGAGAAGGAAAAACTATTCGCCGCTGATTTAGTTCTCAAGATCATTCGAGATCTTTGCTTCTCGTTGGGTCAAAAACGCAATCAAGCCAACGCAGTATACATGGCCTTGCCGTGGATAGCGGCTCACTATACGAAAGGTGACGTGTACGAAGCAGCCTGCCATCCCAGTTACGAATATGCCAGAACGTACATTAAGTTTCAGACGGTGGAACGGAGAAAAGAGGAAGGTTTGTACAACGATTGCACGTATATCACGCACACGAACGTACTGGCCTACGACTACTTGTTCGAAATGACGAAAATGTCGTTACCGTTGGTCGACTTGGATAATCTCATGCGCAACTTTCTGCTGGACTGGCGACGCTGTCAGCGGGTCTTGGGCCATCGTGAGATCAAGTACGGTGGCATAGGCTTTCATGCGCGAGATGCCCGATTGACGCAGTTCACAGTGGCGGACAGTCCGTACGGCATCGAATGCATTCCCACGTGTCTGTTTCTGCGAATGTACGGACCAGACTATGCGTTCTCGATGCGCGGTCAAGTGCCATGGATCGCGTATTACGAAGCCTACCGCACAAACAACGACATGGCGCAATACTGGACTCAGTGCCGACGCGTGTTCTTCAAAGGCCAGGATTACACCCCGACGTTTCCTGACATCGGGTTCATCGCGCAGAAATACACAGATGCGACCAAAACGAAACTGGTCGAGTCGAGATGCGTGATTCCCTCGCGAACGACCACTACCGATTCTTTTCTCAACGGATCGAAAAGAAAGTCTCAAGTGTTACAGGCCGGATTCGTGTTTGCGTACGGAACAGTCGGCATTCTGCGGCACTTTTACAGTTTCTCGCACATGATTTACGATGTCAATCAGCAAATGGAGTCGCCGAACAAAGCCGTGCACGGCCGTTACTACGGCGACGAATTCATACTGTGTGACTACGCCAAGCACACGATCGACATCTATGTGAAAATAACCAAAGTGAAAAACTGTGATTTTGTCTTGCACGGGCCGGAACCGATGGCCATGGACGAACACAGCGGCGTTGGGATCTGGCACTTGCACTGGGACTGCAAAGCTCGTACGTTGAAGCAAGATTTTCAGACCAAACACTCCACCCAAGATCAAATCGCCGAGTATTATCCGAAAGGCATAGAGGTCGTAGATACCGACAACACGGTCATGTTGCTGGACCACGGCAAGCCGAAGGTGGCAATGTATCCCGACTCGTGGCTTTGCTTAGCCTCAAACTTTGTGACGCGATACCGAGATCAGGAATACGAATTCACGTTCGATAGCTTGACCAACCAGTACTGGTTAGCCGGGCAATGTATCGAGAAGACGTAAATTCTTTTATTTAGTCTAATTCCACTTTCACTCCGGCGCATCGAGGCCTACCGCCTCGTAGTAACGATGTATCACGACGATATAGAACTGGCCAGTTTAGGCCGTTTGGAAAATATTGTCGGAGTCGCTAGTCGGATGCTGCACGAAGAGAACGATTCGATGGAACCGCATCGACTCACGCTGAGATTGATTCTAGAAAGTACGGCTACCGATCTCACAGCGTCCAAGTTGCTGCTTTCTCGCATAGAGATATGTCGTCGGACCATCATGGATGTCGGTGCGGCGTCATCGGCCGACGATGACGTCGGCAGCGACGCTGAGGACGACGAGAACAACTACGACGATGGTTGGATCGCGTGTGGCGGCGGCGAGTACCCTTACGACGACAGTTACGCCAGTACGGCCCGTAACAAACTCATCGCGGAGTTTCTACACTGCGTCTTTGACGAGGATCACGACGACGATGAGTTTCGCAATCGCGTGGAAGCTTTGTTACGAAGCGAAAGCGAATCGTGCTATTTCGCGCGGCGCTCCGATCGTCGTTGCGGGATTGAGTGGTTCGTGGATCGAGCGCTGCGCCTGGCGGCAACCGTTCGACGATATCGTCTGCTCAATCGTGACGCGGAAAATCAGCGTTTGGCCTCGATGCGCCGGTTGTCGATTCTGACGGAAATTACCGCCGGCGGCGATGGCGGCGGCGACGGCGGCCGAGATAATGAAATAGCACGTTTACAAATCTGGCTGTTTTTTCAGTGGTTCAGAGTGATGTCGTTTCTGCCTATCTCCTACGATCGCAACGCAATGAATTTCGTATGGATGCCGCAGGAGAACGTGACGCGAATCTTTTCTCGCGAAGACGCGTTCGTACGGGCAGTGTCGGCTCTACTGACACCATCGCCTTCTCCCGGTACAGCATCGTCGTAGTCGTCGTCCGTGGCCACTAACGGCTGCGCCGGCGACACGTGCGATTTCAATACAATTAGATCTACGGAAAGTCTGCGTCCTTTCGAAGTCGGCGACTCGTGTATAGTAGTGGAGCCAGACGCTCGCGTCCATCACGGTCTGGTGGATGTGATTCTACAGGGTAGCGACAGCGATCGTGCTCTGAGCGATCGCGACGTCGCCTCGTCGTCCAGTAAGCGTCGTCACTGGACATCGAAGAAAGCAGCGGGTGGTTTTTTTAATGCCTTACACCACACGGCGGTCCCACAAAATGAAACGCTCGCCGCCGTCGAACCACCGCCGACGACAATTACCGCCTAACTGGTGCGAGTGTTGGGCGCACTGCAGAACATTCTGCGGGTACCGATCGTTACTGCCGCCGGCGCCGCCGCCTCGGTCACCCCCCTCGTGCCAGCGACTGGCTGCGGCGGCGGCGGCGGACGTCGACGTGTGGTGGTCGACGGCGTAGCTGGCGCCGGCAAGACCTTCATGCTTGGCATCTTGTTGCAACGCTTCGAACGAGTGTGCTATTTAGTCAAGAAGCGGAGTTTCGTCGATTCCACGCAAAAACGCTTCGGATATCATGCCTTCTGCATGCTCAAAATATCGATTCGTTTCTCATGAGACATTTGAATATTCGCAAACTACCGCTGTGGTTGCATCGACGCAAAACACAATTGGACCAACTGCTGCTGCAGTTGCGCGCAACTGCCGATCGGCCGCAATGACAAAGAGCTCATATTCGTAGACGAGTACTCGCTCGTGGAGCATTCGCTGGCGAAATTGCTCGAAGTCGCGCTAGTTAATCGTTGCACCGTACTCGTCGGGGATTGCAATCAGCAACCGGCCATAGGCGACTCGTCCAATCAACCGGTGCGTACGCTCTTGGCGTACGAACACGTCTGTTTCATGTACGATAACGTACGCACCAAAGATCCCGCGTTATTGAAACGATTGAGTCATTTCACCGCTCGGTCGGAAGATGTACGTTTTAACTCTGTCTACGGGCTGCCTATTCGAAGGCGCATTGATCTAAACGACTTTTTCCAACGCGTTCAAACGACCAGCAGCGTTGCCTCAGTTACCTCGAATTATCGTGGTGTCGAACGATAATGTCAATTATCTCAATTGGGATATTTGCTCACTTTGTTCCTAGCTCGCGTCGGCCTAAGCGAAGAGACGCTGCGTTACAAGCGACAGATCGTGTTGCCTCAGGTCTCGTTCGACAAATATATCACTTGCGAGGAACGAGGTTTATGGTTGCGGCTTTCGGGCATAGATCACGTAACTTCGCACGACGACGCGTTCGCCGATGAACAATTCGTCGTCGTGGGGTTGCGGTATCGTATCGTGCACGCTCTCGACTCCTGGCCAGCTCAGGTGGGATCTCGTATAATCGTGATCCGGATCTTAAACGACGAATCCGTACGAGTAGCCACCGATGACGAGCGATGCCTCGAATTCACCGTGTGGAAGATGCGAATCAAACCGTACGAATATCACAGTCGCTGGCACGAGGGGGGTGACCGAGGCGGCGGTGGCGAGGACTTAGGCGCGCGCATTTTTATGTTTCCGTTCGTCATGCATGCTGCCACCACGGTGTATCAAGTTCAAGGATTAACTCTGGACGCAGCGACCTACGCAAAATGTTATCTAGATGTGCGCGGCATGGACGAGAAATCGCTCTACATGAGCTTGTCGCGCTTTCAACAGGAGAGCCAGATATGCGGCATAGGGAATTGTCAGGCGCTTTGTTGTTGAACAAAAAATAAAGCATGATGTGTGTTCAGTACGGAGCCTGCAGGCCCGCATAGGACGGGTATAGCGGGCGGCCAAGCACCAGGAGCCGCCCGACTCGCGGGCGCCGGGCGCTCGCCGCCGATTTCTTCCGCGGCCGCTACGCGACGTCGGCGTCACCCGGAGCCTTTACTCGCGAGTAAAGTTCGCTTAGGCGCCTATATAAGGCGCCGCGCGAGACCACTCGTGGCCTTTTGCCTGTTGCCAGCTTTGACTGCGATTGCACATCAGGTATTCTTTTACGCTCTAGCTAGCTTCAAATCGCCTTCTTGAGTGCGCAAGCAGGTTGGGCACTTGCCTCGCCAGAGGTATACTTTTGCATATCTGCATCGATCTTCACTGCCTTAAGAGTGTCGTAAACACGTTGGCATTTGTGTTTAGGTCTTCGGCAATTCTACACAACTCTCCGCAGCCCTTTATAGTGCGTTTGCACGTTGGGCTATTGCCTCTAGAGTGTCCGAGGACACGTTGGCATCCGTGGTACGAAGTGTATGGTAACTCCACGGATCTCCACCTTCTCAATACGATCGAGGATTGAGAGAAGGCTTCGCGCGATCACTTCGGATTACCTTGACGCCTCCACCGCGGTGGACGTCCCTCTTCGCGACATCTCCCGTATTGCATACCGGGTATCAGCGCCTACAGACCTTAGTACGGTCGGGCTCACGACTCCGCGCGAGTCATCGTTTCATCTCTCACGCGAGCCAAGCTCGCTATTGCTTCGCTGCCAGGGTCGCAGCTCTCACGCGAGGCACACTCGCTATTACTTCCCTGCAAGAGGCACAGCGCTCTCGCGACACCCGATCGCTGGCCTAAGTCTACTCAAGACTCCTACGTTGTCGCATCCGCGACTCTATATGCGAGGAATATTCGCTTCTCGTCTCGACAAGACTTAGCATTCGTCACTCACGCGGTATTATCAACGCACATTTACGGTTACGTGTACGTCAACGTCAGGCTTCGACTCGGCCGCGTACGCGATTCAGAGTTACGTTTGCGTTTAGGCTCTCACTACGAGACATAGCATTTGCCGCGTGCGCGACTGTTCAAGGCGAGTTCAGCTCGCCAATCTAACATCCCAGCTTCAGCCTCTGTTGCTCCCTCGCCAACCTGAGCTTAATCTTGTTCGGACTTGACTCCGACACTCACAAGGAAGACGAATAAGTGTCTCCATACTCTGAGTGATTATTATCCTCCGAAAGGGGGAATCCTTCCCAGCGCAGAGGCGCCGGGCAATTCCACGCGTGTCCTTCACTGGGC
>NW_022639727.1:217410-222513 GCF_010583005.1 Odontomachus brunneus
TGACTCCGACACTCACAAGGAAGACGAATAAGTATCTCCATACTCTGAGTGATTATTATCCTCCGAAAGGGGGAATCCTTCCCAGCGCGGAGGCGCCGGGCAATTCCACGCGTGTCCTTCACTGGGCCACGCCGTGCTCTTATACACAAGAGCACTCTCGTACTTTCCCCAAACCATCTTACAGGGCTCCTGGATAGGAGAGCACGCATATACTCGCGCAACCAACGGTAGCGGTCGACGGTCAGTTCGACTGCACCCGAACCAGCCGCTCTCCAACCTCAGGCCGTTCGAAACATTGATCCTTCGAGCCGGATCGGACACCGATCGGACCTACCGCGTGAGTGAGCAGTGCGAGACAAGCTAGTGGCCGTGATTCGGGATGGCATCCGTTGAGGAGCTATTGGGCCTAGTGGAGGTGTAGGCCGACAGGCGGCATCGAATAGGTCGTATCGTTGAAAACGCTCGCAAGTCCCACCAGCTCAAGACGCTCGCTGGGGTGCGGAGATACTGAGGAGCTTTACCTCGCCCAGGAGATTGAACTGCGTACCATACAGGACACGCTGGCGGCTCCCGGCGCGGGAGGCGGAGAGACGGTCTACGCGGTGCCTTCCCAGGCGACCATTCCGGCGGCGCAGTTGCCGCGGGTCCCGATCCCGATCTTCGACGGGACCTTTGATGAGTGGCGCACATTTCGGGACTTATTTCTCTCCCTGGTGGGGGAGAACACCTCCCTTGCGGACGTGCACAAGATGCACTATCTAAAACAACACGTGAAGGGAGAGCCCGAGCGTTTCCTGCGCCATCATCCTGTCACGAGCGCCGGGTACAAGGATGGGGCCGCGCTCTGTGAACGATACGACAACGAAAGGCTACTCGTCCAGCAGTATCTGCACGCCTTTTTCGCATTGACGCCAATGCGGCGCGAGTCCGCGTCCGAACTCCGCCGGGTGTTCGACCGGACATGCGAGATACGCTCGTCACTCACCCAGTTGGGGAGACCCACCGAGCAGTGGGATGATATCTGGGTGTACCGTACCGTCACCGCCTTGGAGGTCGTCACCCGCCGGGACTGGGAGCGGGTCACGAACAAAATCCGACAGCCTGTGCGCTGGAGCACACTAGTGGACTTCCTGAAGGCCAAGCTCCGCGAGTTGGAAGCCGTGGAGAGCAAGTCCCCGACGGCGGGCGGAGCTCGTGATGGCGCCCGGCACCCGGAGCCCCAGCGCCACGCTCGCGCGCACAACGTGCAGGCCTCAAACAGCAAGGGTCGCTGCGCCCACTGCTCCCGGCCACACCCTCTCTGGGATTGCGGGGCGTTCCGGGGCCTGCCGTCGGAGGAGCGTCGCCGACGAGTCGCCGAGTGGGATCGATGCTTCAACTGCCTCGCCGAGGGCCACCGGCGTAGCAAGTGCCTATCCGCCCGCCGCTGCAAAGAATGCGGCGAGGACCACCACACGCTCCTTCATCCGGAGCGGCACACGTCCACGAAACCGGAGACAGCGGCTGCCGTGACGGCGATGCAGGCCGTCTCCCGAAGACCAGCGGGGCGAGCATTACTGGCGACGGCACGGGTGCGGCTCATCGGAGACGACGGACGCACACTCACCGTCCGGGCACTAGTGGATCCCGGCTCAGAGCTGAATCTGATTGCGGAGAGCGCTGCTCAGACGCTCAAGGCGCGACGGCGAGCTGCGCAGGTACGATTGACCGGGGCGATCGACGACCGCGGACGGACGGTGAGGGCAGTCACCTCACTCCAGCTTCACTCGACGGCGGGACCGCAGTTTCAGCAAAGCCTGGAGGCGTTAATAGTACCGCGACTTACAGCCTATAGGCCGACCGTGACGGAGCTCCCGGCGGAGTGGACGCACCTCGCCGGGCTGACCTTGGCGGACAATTATCTAAGCCCGGAGCCCGTGATGGCCGTGTTGGGAGCAGAAGTCTACACCGCCATTGTGTTACCCGACATCCGGCGGGGGCCGTCGGGTGCTCCAATCGCAGACCACACGTCTCGGGTGGATGCTGCTGGGGTCGGCGGCGCCGGAGCGAAGCGCCCGATGGGTCCACTGCAGCACGCTGCGCTGCATGGACGACACGCTTGCCGAGCAGCTTCGGAGATTCTGGGAGTTGGAGGAGCTACCAGAGGCCCCCTCCCTCAACCCCGACGAGGAGGCGTGCGAGCGGCACTTCGCCGCGACTCACACTCGGACGCCGGAAGGCCGATATCAAGTGCGGATACCGCTGAAAATCGGCGCCAAGCCCAGAGACTCCGCAGCACGAGCCTCCTTAATGCGCCTCGAGCGCCGGTTGCAAGGCAATCCCGAACTGAGGAAGGCGTATACGCTCTTCCTGGAGGACTACGAAAAGCAGGGACACTTTCGCCGGGTGGAGGCTGGCGAGAAGGAGAGTCGGTCACCATTCTTCCTTCCGCACCACCCGGTACTCGGGCGGTCCAGTTCGGAGCTGAAAATCCGAGTCGTTTTTAATGCGTCGCAAACCACCGCTACCGGTCCGTCGCTGAACGCGGTGGTCCACGTGGGACCTCGACTCCAGCAGGATTTGGCGAGGGTGCTGCTCCGATGGCGGATGAACCGTGTAGCGTTCATTGCCGACACCGAGCAAATGTACCGGCAAATAGAGGTGCACACCGCCGACCAGCCGTTGCAGTGTATCCTATGGCGCCGGACGCCCGCCGAACCCGTCCAAGAGTACCAACTGCGCACGGTAACGTACGGTACGGCCTGCGCGCCGTATCTGGCCATCCGTGTGCTGCAGCAGTTGGTGGCAGACGACGGCTCTCGGTTTCCTGGGGCAGCGGCGCTCTTACGGCGGTCCACGTACGTGGACGATGTGTTGGCAGACGCCCCCACGGAGGCGGAGACGCTAATCCTGCAGCGGGAGGTGGTTAGACCTCCTCAGGGCAAGCGGGTTTACCTTGCGGAAATGGGCCGCGAATAGTGGACGCGTGTTGAGCTCCGTGCCGGCGGAGAGCCGCATGCCGTTGGTGCCCTTTCGGGACCACGTGGAGCTGGGGACCCCCGTGCTTGGAGTCCAGTGGTTGTCCGGGGAGGACGAGTTACAGGGAACACCTTGATGCGTCCGCAGTCACCACGAAGCAGGGTATTCTGTCCATCATCGCAAAAATGTTCGATCCGCTGGGATGGATCTGCCCCGTATTGATCACCTGGAAAATCCTGCTGCAGGAGCTCTGGATGGCTGGGGTCGGTTGGGACGACCCCCTGCCCGAGGCCTTGAGCGATCGATGGCCGGCTTACCAGCGCGACATCTCCGCCGTCGGGGGTGTTCGACTGCCGCGATGGACGGGGCACACTCCCCGAGCGACCTCGGAGCTACACGGGTTCTGCGACGCCTCCGAACGAGCTTACGCGGCCGTCGTATATCTGGTGGTGAGACCGCCGCGCGGCCCCAGTCGCTCCTGCCTATTGATGGCCAAGAGCAGAGTGGCCTCGGTGAAACGCGTGACACTGCCTCGTTTGGAGCTCTGCGGGACCCACTTGCTGGCCCGTCTTTTGCAGCTCACCAGGGAGACACTGCAGCCTGCGACCATGACCGCACACTGCTGGTCGGACTCGGCGGTAGCCTTAGCCTGGCATCGCGCTGGGACACGTTCGTGGCAAACCGAGTGGGATCGATCCACGAGCTTCTCCCGTCTGTCCCTTGGAGGCACGTGCCCACAGGAGAAAATCCAGCGGACTGCGCCTCGCGGGGCATGTCCCCGCGTTCCCTGCGGAGCCACGAGTTGTGGTGGCAGGGCCCGGACTGGTTGCAACGGGCGCCTGATCACTGGCCCCGAGAGGACCCTGGGGAGGCCGCGCGCTGCCACCTGGTGCAAAACCGGACGTCCGATGCCGGGGCGCACGCCCACAAGCCCGCTCGCGACTGGGAGGGAGTGACCGCGGCATCCTCTTTTCGGAAGGCGCTTCGAATCCTGGCGTATATTCTGCGCTTCCGGAGCTCCAGGGACGTCGAGGGCTATCACCACGCAGGAGTACCGGCGCGCCGAGGATCGCCTTGTCGCCATCACGCAGCGGGCGTACTTCTCCGAGGAACTAAAACACCTACGGGGCGGACGAGCTGTGCCAGCCTCCAGACGCCTGCGCCAACTCCGGCCCACCATGGACGCGGACGGCCTGCTGCGCGTGGACGGGCGACTGCGATTCGCAGACTTGGACCCGCGCCGAAGGCACCCGATTTTGTTACCACGCGAGGCATGCCTAACGGAAAAATACTTAGCATTCCCTAAATGATCTAAAATATCATTAATATTTGGTAATGGGAAAGAATCTCCTATCGTTAAATCATTTAGTTTTCTGAAATCGACTACTATTCGTAGTTTCGTTTTTTCCGATGCATCAGTTTTCTTCGGTACGACTAGTAAAGGTGCATTCCATTGGCTAGCACTATGTCGTATTACTTTATCGTCTAACATCTCTTTTATTGACTTCTTGTTTGTGTTTTTCGGGTAACCGATACGGTCGTATGTTTACTGGAGCTGCGTCAGCTCGTGTTGTAATTTGATGTTCCACTACTGTTGTATGTGTGAGACTATCTCCTTCTAGAAAAAATATGTCATTGAAATTTTCACATATTTCATGTATTATTTTTCTTTCCTCATTATTTAAATGCTGTAATCGTAACTGTTTCTTTAATGTTTCTGTCCGTGCCAGTTGCTTGCTGTTCTTCTGTTCAGTAAGCAAATTTATTTTTGTTATATCTCCGTAATTTCTTCTATAGTGATATACAGTGTGGCTATTTTCACACTGTTTTCGGTGGTATTTATTATTGTTACAGGGCACGTATGATTGCTTGCTTTTATCAAGCAATTTCCCATAAAAATTCCTGGCAAAATCTTCTCTGCCGGAATAATTTCTTCTTTATTAGAGCTTACTGTAGCCTGTATTATATTCTCGCTATGCGCGGGAAGGTTATATGTTTGAAATGGTAATACTAATGGTATTACTAATGGCAAGTTTTGTCCGGAAACTCTCATAGTTCTTTCCTTATAATCGAACTTGGCATGATATGTTTGTAGGAAATCGATCCCTAGTATTCCTTCATAATCTATGGGGAAATCATCCCTTA
>NW_022639727.1:222523-229503 GCF_010583005.1 Odontomachus brunneus
ATTGTTACAGGGCACGTATGATTGCTTGCTTTTATCAAGCAATTTCCCATAAAAATTCCTGGCAAAATCTTCTCTGCCGGAATAATTTCTTCTTTATTAGAGCTTACTGTAGCCTGTATTATATTCTCGCTATGCGCGGGAAGGTTATATGTTTGAAATGGTAATACTAATGGTATTACTAATGGCAAGTTTTGTCCGGAAACTCTCATAGTTCTTTCCTTATAATCGAACTTGGCATGATATGTTTGTAGGAAATCGATCCCTAGTATTCCTTCATAATCTATGGGGAAATCACCCCTTACTACGTAAAGTTCCATTTTTATGGTTGCTTTCTTAAGTCTATTGTAGCTTTTATTTTTCCCAATGTATGGGTTTGATGTCCCGTGATTCCTGTTAGAGTGAGTTTTTCTCCAATCATCGGTGTATCATTTTTCAATGTCTTTATCTTTACTAGACTAATGGCTGATCCTGTATCTACCAGAAACGGAATTTTCCCTCGTTTCGCTTCTTTTATTGATAGAATTACTAGATCGAATAGACTATTATTTAACGTATTTTTTCTTACTGGATTGACATGATAGTCTTGTACTCTAGTTTGTTTTTTATTTTTGTTTTCTTGTTCATTTCTATTCCCTATTTTGGGAGTCGATAATCTTTCCGTATTTGACGGAATGGCCGTCACTGTCCGTGGTAGACTTCGCTGATTACTCACGAGTTTGGGTTTCCCGTTTGGCTTACCGTGCAGATTCCAGCATTCATCGCGGTTGTAACCGTTCTTTTTATAGTAAACGCAATGTTTTTGTATTGAGTTTATGCGCGTATTTTCGATTGGTCTCGGTAACACATATCGATTTGCATAGCAACTTGTTCTACATTCCTGTCCGTTATGCCCTAATTTACCACATTTGTAGCATTGCAAAGTTTTTTCATTGCGGGTGTATATAGGAGGTTTAATTTTTACGAAAGGTTTTCCACTAGGCCCTTATACTTTTTCTTCTGAGCTCTCTGCTGCTATTGCCTCATGCAATGAGTTATAATTTCGCGATCGTATTATTGTTCTGAGTTCATCGCGCAATCGCAACTGATAAAACCAGCCCTTCTCGGCTTTACGCAGAGCATACGCTTCCGCAACGGTAGTCAAGATTCGCGGCACGTACCGAAAAGTATTCTCGTCAAGAGAATAGGTCAAGACGTCATTGGTTCGACGCACACTTTTGCAAAACGAAAACGCGTTTCCGGTTATCCAAGTTCGCACCGAGTATACTTCGCTCAACATTCGTTCCACAGAATCGGCGTCGTCGCCGTTTGTAATACTTAGCAGAACCGCATCTGTCTCGGAGCAATCGATCGCGATGTTGCACGCAAACGATTGATACTTTTGGTACGACAATTTGGACCATTTCGATACGAGAGCTACGCAATTGTTCGAACGCCTATTGGCCTTGGAGAAAACGTTCATCGTTCCGTCGGACTTGGCTACTATCGTATAAAAATTGATTTTATGTTTAAAGCTAAGGCAGTAATCTCGACAGTTCGAGAATTTAGTTTGGAGCGTGCTGGGCGTAATCGTTTCGAGTGCTTTTAACTCTTTTTTTTAGCGAGACAACGTCAATTACCTTTACTGGCGTGGCTAGGTGCTGTTCAAGCATCTCGGATGTCAAGTGGGCAGCCGCCTCCGCGGCGTCTTGCGAATTACTACTATTGTACACCAGGATAGTCCATTGATATCGAATCCATTCGGTGTCTTGGCTCCATTGTCAATAATATTGCTGATAGCCTCTTCCGTTTCCTGGAGTTCGATCTCCTCTTCTTCGTCCTCCGACGCCTCTTCCGTTTCCAGGCGCGCGCTCTCCAATAGGGGCATCGATTTGGACGCTACCGGCGGCACGCCGAAAGCAGCACGAAAAGAAGCAGCTCCATTACGCTCGGGCGTTTTTACCTCGACGGGCTCTTGCGGTACGAATGATGACGGTCGTACCGCTATGGGTTTATGCACTTCTTGCGCAGCAGTCGTGTCTACCGAAACGATCGGTACAAATGATGACTCTTGCACGCGTTCCGCGACGTGCTGCGGCTTCGGGGTCGGCAGCGGAGTCTGCTTCGTGGTCGGCACCGGAGTCGGCTGCGGGGTCGGCACCGGAGTCGGCTGCGGGGTCGGCACCGGGGTCGGTAGCGGAGTCGGCTGGAGTGGCTCCTCGGTATTCTAACATAACAAATAAAAATACGATAATATTAGACTGCTTATATCAAATATTGTACCATTAGACTACTATTAGAAATACGTACTTTGTCGAAAACGGCAAAATGCCGTCGCTGGACTGCCCGCGACGAAGCAGATGATGATGATCTTGAAGGCAGCGACGCCCTCGAGTCGCAGGCATAGACGCTTTCTCGTCCTCCTCGCCTTTTCAGCACTACATCTTCGTCGTCATCATCTAACAAATCGGACTCATCGCTGTTGCGCTTTTGCAGGTCAGCGCTTTTGCGCTTTCGCAACCTTTCGAATTCGTTGCGCTTTTGCAGGTCATCGATCTTGCGCTTTCGCAGATCGCTGTGCTTGTGCAGGTCATCGCTTTTGCGCTTTTGCAGCCCTTCAAGTTGTGACAGATGGAGCTGCTGTATAGATTTCTTCGCTTCTTCAAATTGGTGTTCATGCAGTCTCAATTGCAGCTCAAATTTCTGTTCGTTTTGTCGCAATTGCTGCTCCATCGCAGCACGAATACGCTCTTCTTCTGCACGATACTTCTCCCTGCTCAATTTGCGCAATTCTGCTCGTTCTGTATTTTTGTTCAGAGCCGTCCACATTTTTGACAAGCGTTTCGCCAACACCGTAACTCGTTTAGTCACCGAATCTTCTTCGATCAAAGATTCGATCAATCGGTCCGAAATATGCTCGGTGACCGCCCGCTCGAGCCATTGAACTAGCTGCAATCTCCAACTACAGGGTGGTTCATATTTTGTATCGCCTATGGTGCTTCATTTTGTATATCGCTTATGAGAGAGAATAAAAACACGAAAAAAAACGTCAAGTTGCATTTATTATTCAATTTCTATATTCTCACCACCATATAGTTTTTTATGCATATGTTCTGCGCGCAGTCTTTTCTATAGCTCGAATATGTTTTTGTGCCTTATGTAGATAATCGTTAATTATTCCCATTTGCAAGTCGATGATGCGTTGGTGCAAACGTCGGAATTTTTGTTCATTTTTGCGGCGATTGCGTCGTGCCATGGTGCGATTCTTTCGTGCCTAGCGGCTATTCCAGCGTTCCCTATAGCGATTGCTTCCAACGATCGGTGATGTCGCTCTATCCTGGAGCTCTGGCTCTGGCTCCCTGTAGCGATCGCTTCCAACGATCGGTGATATCGCTCTATCCTGGAGTTGTGGCTCTGGCTCCTTGTAGCGATTGCTTCCAACGATCGGCGATGCCGCTCCATCCTCGGATTCTGGTCCTGGCGTTCTGGTCAATGTGAGAGTCTCGGCAGCAGACATCTCCTCCTCGGTATCCTGAGATTCCGACCATAGGTTCTGACTTTCTGGAACGAGATCATGGGTTGCTGGGTCTCGTACCATGGAACGATTTTCTAAATTATTGTGGAAATCCAATATTATAGTATTTCGTCTGTTGGAAAGCGCTTCGGCAGCGGCCTCATCGGTATCCTGGGATTCTGATTCTAGCGCCAGGTCGTGATTATCTGGATTTTCGGCAGCCGTATCGTGAGGCTCTTGGTTGTCGATGTTGACGTTGACGTTGACGATGACGTTGACGTTCATAATCGTATCATCATCGTCCAGATTGGTTGATGTTCCCGGAACGGCTGCAACTTCAACCACGTCGTCGGGCTCTTCGTCCGAAGGGAACTGATGAAAGATGCTGTGCACATACGCGTGAAATTCGGTGTCGCTGTCGCTGCATTGTGCGACTCGCCGAATCGGTTGCACCACGCAATTTTTTTGGCATTCTTTAATTTTTTAGCAACATTTTTCAGTGTTTTTTCCCGAAAAAATAAAACAAAAAAACTTACTTTCTGCAGATGTCGATGCGGCCATATCATCGCCGTCTGTGGTGTTCTGGCAGAAACGCTCCTTGTACAGAGTGTTGCGTCCATTGAACGAAGCCATGTTGTTGGTTTGGTAAGCTGATTGCTACTGGTATAGTTTGTCAACATCGCCGGGGCATTTATACGAGTTAACTCCACTTCAAGCAAGAATCTAATCGCTCTGCACGCGAATCGCTATAAGTGGGTGACTATGCGAATAACCACCTCTCGACTTTTTTGGCCGTCACGTACCACCTCTCGACTTTTTGGCCGGCACGTACCACCTCTCGACTTTTTGGCCGGCGGATCTTAACGCGTGCGATCTCATATAATCACGCGCCCAGTTATCGGTGGTAAGTGGGTGACTGTACGAATGTCAGCCTCTCGACTTTTTGGCCGACACGTACCACCTCTTGACTTTTGGCTGTCACGCAACACCTCTCGACTTTCGACCGGCATGGAGCTTGTTGCTTCTATTTGCACACATAGTTATCGATTACAAGTGGATGACTGCACGAATTTCAGCATGTTATCAGTACAAGTGAGTGACTCTGCGAAATGCTAATCTCAAACGGCGTTTTGCAGGTGATTTCGTCTGTCATCGAGCAGATAATGCTGACGTCCTTGTCCACGCGTGTGAAATACAAGGCGCCAATTTTTACAGATTCTATGAAATGTAAGAGTTGCTCGAAGCGATTCAATTTCGAGGCTGGGTTTACCCTGTACAAAAGAGCGCCGTCGACGCATTCAAAAGTGGCGACGTCACTGTTACTGAATCCATCCATATTTTTGCCTCGTTCAGCCGACAAAATCTGCAGTACACGAGCGTACCGGCAAGTGCGCAAAAAACCGTAGAGATTAAAGGCAGATTATTCTTTCCGGGCATCGGCGCGGAGCGACGCACCTTCGTCGGACAAGATGTAAAAATTCACATCGTATAGCGCGGGATTGCCCGCGAATTGCTCGTTGAGCACGGCTTCGTGCATGCGTCGCCACTGGTTCTGTAAGCGATGTCGCACCATGATATCGACTATAATCGATATCGCGCAGAGCGCCAATATGACGACGGCGATCGTGCGAATTGTATACTGTACGTACGGCAGTGTATACTGTTATTAGGCCATACCGACCATACCATGGTACAGTATACCCTGCCGTACGGTCGTACGTGCAACTGGCCGACTGTCCGATAGTTGGCGCAGGTGTCATGGCAGGTCTGGTGGGGGTAAGCCTATATAGGCAGGCCGTTTGGAAAAATGGAGTCAGTGTACGGCTTGCCGTACTTTTGTCGACGCGGGAGTATAGTATGTTAGTGATCGTATATATATTTATGTATATACGATCCCTGGCGGCCGACTCGTCGCGCTCGCACGAAAAATTTTTTCGCCGGCGTGCCGAGTCGTACTTTGTCCGACCGTGCTCACGGCCGAACAAGCTGACCGACAGCTTGTTCGCGGCGGCGCGCGGCTGTGCGTCGCCGCTAACTCGTGCAAGTTCGACACGAATGCCATGCTATTACCCGGCATTGGGCCGAAATGAAATGTGCCCGAAACATGGCGGCAGTGACGTCAATACTCTGCCCAAAACATGGCGGCAGTAACGTCGCGACCCTGCCCAAAAAACATGGAGTGTGGACGCAATATGCCACCGTCACGCAGTGCGCTACCAATGGGTTAAGTTACCTGTGTGTGGTGTTCGGGATATTTTTGCGTGGTGTGAAAATAACGACTGCTTATTTATATTAACGACATGCCTTTTTTATTTGTTACCTATACAAGCATTACCGTCTAAACGTTACACTTTTGTTGAGGCTGCTGGCCTCTTTGTCGAGCAGCCCAGGCAAACACAGATTCGCGTCGCAATCGGCCCTAGCGGAATAATGAATAGTTTCGGTGCGACAGCCGTTGGGTCCCGACGTGCGCAGCATGTTCATAGTGGCCGCGTTGCCGATGCACATCAGACCGCTCTTCGTCTGATGCGTGCCGGTCGAGCATAAATTGTTCACGTAGCTCAAGTGCGACCGAGCGTACACTCCGAAGGCTGGCACCGTGGAGTAGAAGCGCCGTTTGTTCAAATTCACATACGTTTCGGTGAACAGTCGGCCGATCATCTGAGTTATGGTAGTACAGCGTTGTAGTGGTAGGGAGATAATGTCGTTCCTGTGGAGTCCGTAATACAAGACGTTGATGTCGGCCGGGTGTTCGGCCAGCAGACGACTGTGATGCTCGTTCCACAGGTTCCAATGCATCATCAGCTGTGTGGCAGATACCTGATCTTCTCAAGCCTCAACTGGCCGCAGCTCAGCCTGGTTCGGCGAGTACAGCGTAATCAGCCGGTGTATGAAGTTCACGTGATTGGCGTATGTCTTCTCCCAGTTAGGCCGACCCTGTGCTTGCAGGTGCTTCACCAAATGAAATATCTTGATGTCTTTGATGTCCATCTCGGTGTCGCCGGCAAGCTCCATGATAGGAAAGACTGGCGTGTATTCGTCGTTCACGGGCTGCGGGTCAGCCACGTAACACACTGTGCGCAATGATATCGACGGCTTTTGTTGCGCATTCATTTGATAAATGTTATCAGTCTGATAAACGAGATTAAACACTGCCCTCAAGTGAAATACGCAGAAGCCGTTGACGAGGTCGGTGGAGCCATTGCAGTAACCCAGCGGATAAAAGAGACAGCAGTTCCTCCCAGTCTTCGCATTCTTCAAGCGTGCAGCGTCGGCGACTGATCATTTGATCGGAAACAGACCTTTCAGCCACGAGGGCGGTTCGAACAAATTTTCCGGTGAGTAGCTCGGAGGTTCCACTACCTCAGCTCGTTCGTCGCGAGCATGCAGGTCCTCTATTCGAGAGCGATACTCCGTGGAGTCGTAACGTTCCGGACGAATTTGAAGCTCGTAGTTGCGTTCGCGTTCGGCCATGTTTGTTGGGGGGGGG
>NW_022639727.1:229587-254573 GCF_010583005.1 Odontomachus brunneus
GGGGGGGGGGGACGCTCTTTCTTAGTGTGAACCGCGCGCGTATCTAATCACTCGCTACGTTCTCGCGTCGCCGTAGTTGTCGTTGCGGTCACTGCAGCCGCTTGGGTGCCACCGCCGCTCTTGACGGCACGTAGGTCGCTGCTGCGTAACTTCGCCCGCACGGTGCCTGTAACAAGAGAGAGAGAGAGAGAGAGCGATGCTCTATTAGAAGGCGTACCACGCGGTGCCGCCGCCACCGTTGCCGCTGCCGCCACCGTGGCCGCCACCATTGCCGTTGCCGTTGCCGCCACCGTTGTTTGGCGGAGGCAGCGGTTGTTGGTTTCCGCCGCTCGAACCGCTCGAATTGCCGCTCCCACCACCACCGCCGGAAACGTTGCCGCTACTGTTTGACATATTCTTACCCGAAACGAAATATGCGATGACGATTACGATGACCACTAGAATAGTGATCAAAATAGCCGCGTTCTTCCACTCTTGGTTTGTCATTTTGCCGGTCTCACTACGGTGTTTGCACTCGGTCGGTCGTCGTATCCCTCTTAACTGGTAGCTCGACCGTTCACGTTCGATCCGTCTTTCCTTACAGAGTTGAGACAAAGCAGCAGCAACTCACACCAAGCATGTCAAGAAACGACAGTAGATACAAGTCTTTTCTGTCTGACGAGGAAGCGGACGTCCTGGATATGCAATCGCGGTGCGTTGGCAGCAGCCGAAAACGTATGAACGAATACAATGAAGATGATGAAGATGAAGAATACTGCCGAGGGAACGTGAAAAAGCCGATACGAGCCACGCGCTCGAAACCCAAGGCGTGGAGCAGAATAGTGGATGATGAGGACGACAGCACTGACGAGCGGAAGCATCCACCGGCCATGCAACAATCTCGACCAAGCGCCAAGCGTTCGCCGGAAGACAGTGACGTCGAGGACACACCGCATGCCAAAAGAAGCGTACCCTTCGAACGTGTGAAACTGACATCGGTGGCTGCTAACCGCTCGACGAACCTGTCTCCGCTGCCACCGCCACCACGCGCGCCTTCGGGCCAGCGCCCCGGGCGAGGTCGAGTAGAAGATCGATGACGACGACATCATGATGACGACGACGATACGACCGAATCTGATGTCGCGATCCGAGCAATGGGCGCGATGTGGCGCGCCGCTGCACGGAGTCACCAAGAGACGTATTCGCGAGAGCTGGAGCGCGTGGATTGTGGGGACGATTGTGTCGCTTTCGACAGCATCTACGCGCAGTCGTGCTGGTCTCTGCTATCGCATCTGGATTACGATCTGTGTTACAGTAACTTTGGTACCGGGCGGGCGCCAGCGTTCGCCGAAACGTTGCGCAAGATCAACGGTCGTGTGCAAGCGTGTCTGCACGATGTGATACGTTGCAGCAAGTACGTCGGCATCGATTCGCAATTTACGCTGGCTGAAACGGACGACCCGGTATCGGCGGCAGCGACCCAGCGCCAAATAGACGACGAGTCCAACTATTGCGCACGGTGGTCTGCCGACAAGTGGGCGGAGTTGTGTCGACGCGATCCCGACAATATATATCGGCGCTGGCTTGACTTGGTAAAAGTGCTAGACTACCAGGTGAGCAAGATCTGCCGTCTTGCGGCGATAAATGCGCGTGCAAGATTCTCTCGGGCCGGACTCGACGAGCTTCGCCACGCTGAACACCACCAGCGTGGCATCCGTTCCGTTAATGTCGTACCTCAAGTTGCGCGTCGTTATGAGAGACATGTACACACCGGCCAAGCCGACGAAAGCTGACGAGGGCGGTGAGAGATTGGGCATGTCCGGCATTTTTTTGGTGTCGCTGCAGGAGGTGGAGAAGAAAGGTCTCATGTTCACCTCTTGGCAGGATTTCAATCGATATCTCGAGCGGGTCGCGTCGAGCGTGTTGCTGCCAAACACCGCGAGTGCGACCGCCTCCAATTATCGCGTATTCGTCAAAATCACCAAACGCCGAGACACGAAGGATTTCCAGCTGTTACGACAGGGCGCACCCGGTGTGCTGGGACTGGTGGAACTCGCCTTCGCCAGAGTCGACGCCACGAAGAAGAGTATCTCTGTGAAGGCATATATAGCTCTCACGATCTCGCCAGCGACTTCGTTCGCCACCGGCGTCACTACCGACTTGTAAAGACTCCATAATAAACGCCTATTGTACACAAACTTTGGTTTTTTCTTTGTGCTAGATTAGTATTGACTAACGATACCGCCGCAGCTCTCGCACACGGTGATAAGGTTGAGCGATTCGTCGTTGGCGCGCAACTGTCGCCGTTCGGTTCGTAACGCGTGGCCGACGTGAGTACACGCGCGTCGCCTCATCATGCTCAGAAACTCGAGGTACGCGTCGAAAAGAGCTTTGGTGCTGCTCTCTGTATCAGCCGCAGCAGCCGCCGCTGGGCTTTCGAACAAAATGTGATTCTCGAACGATGTAAATTGAGTCATGAGCTGCTTGGCGCTTAACCCGTTGGGCGACTTAGCCATTTAACACAACGACGCGTGTCCACGTCGTGCCAGAGTTTCAGCAGCAACTATTCGCCGTGTGTTAAACTTGCGGTCTCGCGTGCACTCTCGGGCGCGTCGTTAATGTAAAGAGGTCGCAGGAAAAAGCCACCGCTACCAGCGTTGGCTGCAGCGGGACATTCGTAACGATTGCACACCATCGGTCGGCGTCGCAGCAAAACGCGTTCCACGAACTCGCGATAATTGAGCACCACTTGGCCGAGCGTCCAGATACTGAGCCGGCGAACGAGGTGCGTATTGGCAGCGATGGTGTTGTGGCAAGTGGCCAGTAGCACGTCTATCGACAGCGCGTTTTTGGCCGAGCGAGAGAGCGACGAGTACGCCTGGAAGTAGGCAGGCCCGCCGTCGTTCAGCCAGTGGTGTTTGCACTCGCTACACCAGATAAAGAATTCGAGATTTTGTAGCAGGCCCAGCAGCCGGGAGATGCAAACGTTACTGCGTGCGACGGACAGAGCGCACAGAGTGTGCAACAGGATCCAAAGCAGTTGCGAGCTGCCGGCTTGCCATGCCATGCCCATGGGCAGCATCAACGGTAACAATTGAACGCCGCGTGACTCTTCCACGGAGGCAGCGATGGGAGCGATGCACTTGGACACGGTGCATTTGGACACAGCCAATCACAGCACTGTGTGATTAGAGACATTTGTAGGATCCCTTGGAACAGCGACTTGTGATTGGACTGTGTTCAATTGTCCCGTGTCCAACTGATATACACCCGGCAGCGATACTCTGTAACGAACGATGTCGCGCTAGAGCGTAATAGTAGCGCACATACAGTTGCACAAGCGACCAACGGTTGCTCGTCGGCGTCGGCGCTGCAGCGGATATCGCGTCATGCATGTTCTGCTGCTCGGCCAAAGCAGCAATGTCGAAACGCGCGATCGTTTCTGACCCGTCGATGTTCACGACAAGCGGCAGATCTGTCGTCTCGTTCGCATCGTTTAGTTCTACGAAGAATTGTAACGTGCGCACTCGGTCAGTGTCGCGCACCGCCGCCGGCGCCATCTCCGTTGCGCTGTCCTCGGCAGACTGAGTTGTCGAGGAAACGTAACGCGCCATAAAGTCTTCGAGCGGCCGGATTCGCTCCATGTAATCCTCGTTAGCCTCCACGAACGTCTCGAATTTTATACGCTCGTGCGGGCGGTATTCATCGAGCAACATGTCGTCCAGGAAATCGAACAACTCACAAGATATTTGAAAACTCGCCGAGGCAGTGGCCTCGCCGCGCTCGTCCGCGCGCGCATTGAATGTAGGTGACAAACTCTGCAATAGGGCGATAGAGTACATCGTGTCGAGCGGTCGTCTCTCTATCAGTGCGAACAATGAGGATTGCCAATCAGCGCTCACGAATCCCCGCAAGTGGCGCGATTGCAAAAACATTGGTGCCGTGCACTCGCCGTGACCGGCGCTACGGTTCTTGTCCATTACCGCTTGCATAATCGTCGAGGAAGTGAAAGAGAAGAGAGATCAGTGCGGCGCCGCCTCTTCTTACATCGCCGCCGCTGCTTACGCGCGTTGGGTGGGACAATATAAATAAAAACAATGAAATATGGCGCAAACTTTTTTTATTGTCAGCAGACCCCGTTCGCTCTACCATTCTCGCGGATAGTTCCAAGCGATGTAATTGACGCGATTATCGATCTGCCAGTATTGTCGTTTGGGAGCGTCTGCGAAAATGTACGATCTGTTGGAGAAAGTTTCAGCATGGTACACTCGGGTTAAGTTTCTGGGTAGCCCCATGCTGTACAGCGGCCGCGGCTCGGTGGCTTGACGACTCGGTAACCGCATGGTATAATATGTCGATCCTACAAACAACACAATGCTGTCGGGCGTTTCAAAGGCAGCGTCTACAACGCGCGAGGCTTCGTCGACTGCGGCGTATTCCAGGGGCAATTGGAAATAACGAGTCCACTCGAACGGAAAGCCGCGTATCGGTAGCGCAGTCGTCTGCGAGAAGGCCCACACTAACGTGCCCTTGAACAGCATGAACCAGCCGCGCAGGCCGACCAGCGCGTCATATCGCCTCAGCTCCGGAATGGCACACGCGATTTCGCGCAACATCGCGTACTTTGCAAAGAGCTCCATTACGTCACCGCGGCTGCACCCGTGGCGGCCCTCATCGCTGCGTACGTCGCGACGTTCCGCGCGAGTCGTTGGTGTTGCTGCTGGCAGTGCCGGCGGCGGCGGCGGCGGCGGTTCAAGAATCTCGCCGTCGCCGTACAACGCGCGCAGCGCGCGCAAGTCTGTGTTCGGTACAGCTGTTCCGATGGAAACTTGGCGATAAAATGGAAACATGACGCATCTCACGTCCTCCGAATGCGGCAGGCCGAGGCAATGGCCAATTTCGTGCAATGCCGTCCAATACAAATCTACGCCGTCGCCGTCGTTTTTATCGCCCGGTAATGTCCATTTCTCGTCGTAGTCAAAGTGTAATCCGCTTGCCGGCGGATAGTACGCATGGGCGAGAAGATTGCCCTGGCCGTCGAACGGAAAGCCGTCTCCGTGATGAAGCCGCGCGAAACGTATTGGAATCGTGACCGTGCTGAGATTAGAGCGTAGCTGGAAGCGTCTAGTGCGAAACCATTTGGCCCACGCGTGCATCGCGCGTCCTATCGTTTGCGTCAGTTGCTGCAATGGGTGCTGTTCGCTCCTGCCTGGCCGACCGTTTGCGTCTGGCAGTAAATTCCATGTGATCGTACCGGGCGGCAGCGTGTTTGCTCGATGCAGCGCGTTCTTGGTCGACCGTTGTTGGTCTCGATCGGAGTTGCCGCAACGCTTGCGAGCAATCAACGCCGCCGTAGAGTGGTCCAGTGAACCGCTGCCTGGTATACCTGCAACAGTTTGGAAATTTTTGAGCGCCGTCCTAATTGGCTGCTGCTGTTGCTGTGCGTCGTACCAGGCGTATCGTTTGCGACGCCGTTGGAACGGCAATGCTATCGGCTCGTTTCTCGCGGCCAGCCTTTCCAGATAATCCACCGGAGCGTCTTGCGGTCTCAGGTAGCCGAACTGGATCAAGTAGCGGATAACGTAATCGGGTATCACGTCACTTGAGGGGGGATCCTCCATTCCGTCGCCGCCTACTACTACTACGGATTCCTCGGCGGCCACGAGCAGACTCGCGCCAACGAGCAAAGCTATGAACCATCGATGCGGTTTCATGCTGATTGCGGTAACGGCGACGCGAAGGTTCGTAAAAAACGGATATTCTGCACGATGTCAGTCAGGGTACTGCGCTGCTGTGCTTCTAATATCACGTGATTTCGTGTTCGCACTAACGGCAGTACGACAATGTTTTCGCACACGTACGGGTCATCTATGTCGTCGTAATGGTAGCGATAACTGTTCGCGCTAGTATCTATTAAAAGTAGCCAACTTTTCTCAAACGCAAGCAGCGCAGTACCAGTATAGCGATTGTCACGCCGTTCCTCTGCGAATCGTACCCTATACAGGCCGCACGTGTAGAACCCACGCAGACAAATTTCGTGGTACAAAGTATAGCGGAGCGTACAATCGTCGGTACTGTTGTCCACGTCGTTCCTGCCCTCTTCCCAGTAGTCCATCCCACCATTGATTATAAAATGCTGCAACCAACTGGTGTGTGCAGTCGCCCAAAGGTGCCATGGGCATTGTTCGCTGCACAAACAACCGCACGCCGCGGCGTGAGAACGGGTGCTGCTGCCGCCGACTCGCGCCGTGACTGATGTGGTGTAGAAGAAGAATCTAGGAGCACCTACAAGCCTGATAGATACCGCCGACGCCGACGCCGACGCCGAATCGGCGAGCGTGTCGACCCACTCAGTGTTAAAGGCGCTCAGACAACGGAATCGCGCGGCGGTCGCGTGCGCGAGACATTCGCAGTCGTGCAACGCGAACGAGTCGATGCTGTAATTGCGTGCGTCGCGTGATTGGTCGACCAGAGGCGAGTCTTCGTATACAGCACGCACCCGGCAGAGGCAACCCTCGGTCCCTAGCTGCAGAATCGATACGAGCACCGGAACGATGGGCTCACAGTACAATACTGTTGAGACCGCCGACGTACTTTTTATCGCGAGAAACTCTCCTAGCAACTCTTCCGACCGTGCGTAATTACGCGACACTATGAGTTTGCGTTGAACGCGACTTACGCTTGGCGCCGCCGCCGCGATGCAGCGGCTGGGTACTCGTAATACGCGTGTTCCGTCGAAAGTCTAGTGAGTAATTCGCGCATTTCACGAACGGTAGCTGGTACCGGTTTGCCCAATACGTCGGTCATCGTGTAGGAGAGCACCTTCGTAGACAGACACACCACGTCTAGACGCAGTCGTTTTCCGCCCCCAACGCCACAGGTTGCTGTGCGAGCCGATGTCTCGTACGGGTAGTCGTAATCCATTTGACGCGCGGATATGATGGGAGTGGGACAGGAGTGTGGGACGGCGGGAGTCGATGAATGGCAAACTAAATAACCAAAAAAAAACCAAATTTACTCTTCAAGAAAGAACGTACACAAATTGAACGGATCGCTGTCGTCGTGCAGGCGTCGATGGTCCTCCCGTCGACGGCGGCGGCCGCGTTGACCCGCGTGACGTTTCACGTTGTGGTTATGTTGGTAGCTGGTGTTGATGACGAACGAAAGATTGGGGAAAAAGCACATGGTATCGCGTATCCAGCGCATCTGCCAATTCCTGTTGGGCAGCAGCTCCGGAAAGGATGACGCGTTCAACGGTGAATTGTCGTTACAGTGCCGCAAAGTCTTCTTTTCGCGACGGCGTCGAGTGCGAGCGCGCACGTTTATAAACTGCTTGGCGGTCGTCGGCACGGGCTGCAGCCAACGACTTGTTCGATTGTTAGAACACGTGGGCACGTAGTCCACGTGGAGCATAGTCATCGCGTACGGGCTTTGCCACTCGATGATCGGCAAGTAATTCGGTTCGGCGTTTGGCAACCCGGTACGCTGCAACATTAACAGCTGTGCCAGTAGTTGTTCCGCCGGTGTGCCGCGGATGTCACGCGTCATTCGATAATTGTGTAGCGTTGCACGACGATGCACCGCACCAGCCCCGGCGCAGCGAACGTCGAGTCGATGGTCACGCCGCCGCCCAGCAGCTGCAGCCGCAGTGGCAAGTGTGGTCTGTACGTTAGGCGATGCCACTCCTGCCTCGTCGGCGGCTCGCTCCCTTCAGGCATGTAGGTGCACACGTTGTCGCGCAGTGCCGACAGCCACTTGTATTGCTTGTCGAGTCGTCGTTGTTGTCGTTGTCGCCGCCTCTTCGCAACGCGGAAAAAATTAGGTAAGTCGTTGTGGAGTGAATAGGATCGCTTCGTGCGGGATCCTTCCGCCGTGGAGGATGATTCTGCCATCCTATCGACTCTTGCGCAGCGGTCCTAAATAATGTTGCTGCGAGCAGCGGCGACGGGCGACTGACTGCCGCCGCCGCCGTCTACGACATCCACTACGGGTTCGCGGCGAAGCGCCCACGGCCCCCACTTCGGCACGAGCGGCACATTGCCGCACGGCAAGTTACGCACGAAACGACGGGAGCGGTGCACTTGGACACGGTGCATTTGGACACAGCCAATCACAGCACCGTGTGTTTAGAGACATTTGTAGGGTCCCTTGGAACAGCGACTTGTGATTGGACTGTGTCCAATTGCCCCGTGTCCAACTGATATACACCCCGAAACGACAGCGCGGAGACCAACGCTGATGTCCGCCCCGTACGGAATCGTGCTCCTTCCAGCGGCAGATTTCGATTCGGCACTCGAAACACCGAACCGTATCGTTCGAGCCGATGGCGTAAAAGCCGGCGGCAGCGAATTCGCTCGCCGGCTTCGGCCAGAGGTGCATACCGTCCGCGAAGCTGATCAAGCGACGTTCCTTGCTACGCATATCGCCGTACGGTTCTACGAAGTCGCTTCGCACCACCGGACACTGTGGCGATACGCGACGATGCAGGTCCTTGGGATAGGCCGGACGCCAAGCTATTTTGCACTCCTCGCAGCGCAAGTTCTGAGTCACTGCGTCGTAATAAAATCCTGCGTCGGCTAGATCGCTCACGCACCAGCCGCCGATCGCACTGTGTCCCCGATACGTTTGCAGACGCGTCGCCGCCGATTCGGCCGTAGCCGCTGACGTGGCCGCTGTTTTCGGGGATGGTAGCGTGTCTATCGTAATCCACTCGTCACCCATTGTCACTTTCGAACAGTAATTGCTAACCAGATGTTCGCACGACAGATCGGGCAAGAATCAAGCAACTTCGCACAGCGTGCACAAGCGATAAAGTGTCGACACGGTATGAGCAAACTGCTGCGCGCGTTTTCGTAGCAGATGCAACAGCACTCACCTACACTGTCCTCCCTACAGGCATTCCCCCCACTACACTCGTTATCGCCCCCGCTACCACTTATGCAGCTAATGCTGTCTAAGTCAACATGCTTTCGTTCACGTATTTGCTCTAGGGCATGCCAGATCGATTCGATCAGTTCCACGCGTTCGGCAGTACTGCCGCCGGCGTAAGTCAAACACTCTAGGGCGGTGCGCGCCTGCTCCCACTGCGCCATGGCGCTCTGGAAGGAATCGCTCACGCGAGAGATCGCGCGCAGCATCGCGCAATACGAACGCAATTCACGATTGAGCGCGAAGGACGCGTCGAGTACATTCATTCTGGCAGGACTGAGCTCGGGCGCAAGAGACGCGCGCTCTGCCAATTTGGTACGAGGTACATACTGCGGGCCACCGCTCGCGCCGCTCATAATGCACTCACGGTTCCAAGCGTGTTCGCGCGACACTGACACGCGCCGGTCGTGCAACGGCCAGTCGCACACCGCTAATCCGCACCTGAAGCAAATCGTAATATCGCCGAGACCGCTGTAAAAGAAACCACAGGCCGCCAATTCGTACGTCTGTATTAGCCAGCGCGTGTCGTTGGGCGCCGCAGCAGTTCGGCGCCAATTTGTGAACGAATCTCGCCGCCGCGAATAAGCATCATAGTATGGAAAGATACAGCTAGTCATTCCGCCGCTACCGCTGCTGCGATAATATTCTAATGGTGTAATTTTGGCAGCCATAACGGCGGTATCTTAATTGCCTCCCTTCCGGAAGGTTCGTCTGGTTTCCTCGATGCAGGGTTATCTCGTGAAGCAGGCAGCTTCGGGGACCCTCACGCGTGGGTGGCCGTCACTGTGTACGTGCACGCGCGCACGTTCCGCCCGAGCGGCGGCGGGGTGTGAGGGCTTCAACGGGTGCACGCGCGGCTTTGATATCACACGGATCGCAATTCGTCGTCGGATGTTTGCGCAGTCGCGTCGCTCCCGATTGAGATGTCATCGTTCGATATCGATCGAGGTCACTGATGTATATCAGGTTTCGCGCCTAATCTCATCGCCACCGATCGCATGCTTATCTGCTCGTTTGAGTTGTTTTTTTGACGTGATTAGCTTATCGGCTAGTCAAGCACCTGTGTATCTCTATCGTGCTGCGTTAGCTGATACGTGATACAGTAGCTCCATTATATTACATATCGCGGCGCGATAGTATTTGAGGACCGGCCCGAGGAGGGATACGTATATATAAAAAAAGGCTCTTCATCAAGTGGGTAGCATTAGTCAAATCGTATCGAGTGGAGCACTCATTCGTTCTCATTCGTTTTTATCGCATCGTCGTGACCAGCAGCACACCATGGACCGCTGCTTTGACTCCATTATGGAATCTACCTCTCTGACTTCATAGAGATTACACCTCATTGATCTAGTGCGACGAGTCATTATGCAAGGCGTGTCCGACGAAGTGCTGCAATCTTTAATCGTGCAGAACTCGACCAAACGTGTACTCACCCTATCGAAGTGTATGTACAAAATCTGTAGTGAGCTCAATAAGAATGTCCAAAATGCAGAGTTGCGCAAACTGGCAGATATAGAGCGGGAACAAGAACAAGAGCGCGAACGAGAGCGAGTGCAAAAGGAACGTGAACGACGTGAATTGGAGGAGCAGGAACAGCGTATTCGTCTACAATTGAAGCAAATCACAGAATTCCATATGTCACAAATCGAAGGGTTGCGCAAACGTAAAAGCGATATGCTGGATGTGGAGAATATCGTAAAAAAGCAGTCATCTGATGAAGTCGTCGCTACCAGCGAGGATTTAGTTGATGTAGTTATGAAACGAGTGTACCGATTCACTACAGTAGCTTCACCATCAAGGCGGCATTCTCCGAAGGTACGTATTGATTGCAGCAAATCGCTAGTCGCTAGTCGCTAATCGCTCTCGTTTTTTTCAGAAGATGACTAACTCAAAGTTGTGCGCGCAGTCCTCCGTCGTGCAGCCCTCCGTCGTGCAGCCGGTCGTGCAGCCGGTCGTGCAGCCGGTCGTGCGGCCGGTCGTGCGGCCGGTCGCACGGTCGGCGAAGTCGCTCGTGGCCGTTGCATCAACGATCCCACACCAACCAACAGCCAATCAATTTCCGGTACAGCTGGCTCGTCAAGGATCTCCTTTCGTGCCAATCGTACGGCTACACGCGACTGAAGTACGACCCGCGACTGAAGTACGACCCGTGACTGAAGTACGACCCGCGACTGAAGTACAACCCGCGACTGAAGTACAGCCCGCGACTGAAGCACATAGCGGCAAGGAGTCCTTTCGTGCGGCCTTTGGAGTGACCCTTGTGGCGACCAAGTCAATGCCCGCTGACTCAGCTGCTGTGTCGGACGAAGATGATTCCGAGGATGATAATGACGAAAATGACGAAAATGACGAAAACGACGAAAATGACGAAAATGACGACGAGGAAGCAGATAACGCAGCACTCGAGACTGAGGAGGCGGTGAACAATATTATGGCCGCCGCGACGACTCCAGTGGACAACGGTAGCGGCGGAGCTGTCTCAGAATTCAATATCCCCGGTGAGGCCTTGCATGAAATGTATCACGATAGCAATTCGCAGGACGCAGCAGCTGCAGCCGAGCACCTTTCGTCGGATCTCTTTGAACAGCATCTGCTGACGCCAGTAAAGGTAAATGACGTGTCATCCCTCAAAAAGCAATTGAGAGCAATTGAAACGCTGGCGCCCACTGCGCTCCGACCGAAATTCGCGGTCGGGCGCGATTATTATGTTGTTTTGTAAAAAGATCGCATTTTACACAATAGTCGCCAAATCTGATGGCACGATGATAATATTTTCCAAAAGCAATCGTCGCTCCGTTCATTGTTCTACTCTCGCTGCTCGTTGGAGCAAAATGTACAAGCACACGCTACCATTCGAATGCACCATCGCGCTAGACTGCGACGAGCGCGAGGCGATTGTACTCGGTCTCGTATCGGCTCCCGACCGGGCAGACGCGGATTCCGTCGAACGAGTTTTGTCCACAGTGTTTTCAGTGCGCACTTGGATGATTAACGATTCTTTTTTGTTTTGCAAAAGCATGCGTCGCATCGGCGATATCTTGATATATTCGCTCAGCGACAATGTCTTTCGTTACATTCCGCGCATTCTCACCGCTGTGGTGGAAGCGTACGCATTACGAAAAGCCAATAACGGCTGGCGATATCTTTTACGCGTCACTTGCGTGACGTCGACGGGCGCGTAGAAGCGGGCGAGGTGCGCAAAACCGACCACGTCAAGGTATCCGATTAAATTTTGGCCGACAAGCCTTTGTTCGCGGACACGTTTCCTTTGAAATCTGAGATTCTGCTGATTCTCCAGTATGATGATTTCACCGGGTTGCAGTTTGTCAATGCTCGAGTCAACAGTCGCACCAAAAAAACGTTATGTAGTCGCTCCGAACTGTACAACGATGATTAATGAATAACCTCGTTTATTCTTGTGTGTGTTTGCAGAAGAAGCCCGTAATTATCGCTAGTAAAGTGCTGCGAAGTCGCAAATACGGCGTGCGTGCATAAAGCTCTGGGCGTATGCGTTAGGTCTAAACTGTACAAATATTACGATATAATAAAAACACTGACATATTACTGAATATAAGTTTCTATCAATTCTCTCTTCCCCTCTCAAGTCGGCGTCGGCGGCGGCTTTACGATAATTCGTCACGATGATCTGCTGAAAGTCGTCGAGAGAGTTCGGTCGTGGAACGAAATCGCCGACAAAATGGACCTTCTGGATTGCTCTACCTCATTGGTTGAACTATTGCGCATGCTCAACGCACTGGTAGTCACGCACTCGACCGACGACCTCCCGTCTACGCTCTGGCGTCTGGTCACGCCCAGCGATAATTTTAGATGCTTATTGTGGTATTCAGCGATGGCGACTTTCCGAGCTATCGTGAGTTTGCGCGTGCTGAACTTTGGAGTGGTCTTTTCCTCGGTAGGCGATGCACCGTCGCGGTCTTTCGAATATCACACTCGCGCGGAATGCTCTTCCAACGAGGAAACCGAGTCACGCGTTGGCACGCAAATTGATAAATTGTTGAGACAATTGGCCGAGTTGGCGCTCTGTCGGTTCGTGCCGGTGAAGTTGGTGCAAGAAAATCTCGAGCGACTCCGCGAAGAACGCAAGCTCGTGCATGCGGCTTTCGAGCGCGAGGTCACGGATGCAGAGCGTGAATTTTTGTACACTCGAGCATCCGACGTAGGTGAGATACGCTCGCGCGAGCGGACCGCTGTTATGCGCAACACCGACGTGCTGGCCGACCGTGCGCAACAGCTGCGCGCTCTGTTGCAGGAGGCACCGGTGGCCGCCCAGGTACGCTCTGCTCAACTAATGGCAGCTATGCAAAACGAGTTTCGCGAGTTAGAAGCTAGAACGCTCGGTAAGTTAAAGGACCGAGTAACCGCAGCAAAGCGCGACCTAGCGAATGCCACTGATGCGATGTACAAACTCGAACGTCTCAGCGTAGCGACAGAGCGCATCGACCGAGTCGTTTGCCACATACGGACAATAGTGCGCGAGAAACTGCGCGAGATGACGGCACTGACGCACGAACTGCGGTCGATAAACGACGCTGCTGACAATGTGGACAAGAGCGAGCATCGGCGCTTGGTACAGAGCGTCCGACGCCAGGCTAGCCGCGCCACCGGCTCTAGCGAACTGAGTCAACGCGAGCTTCGCCATATGGCCGAACGCACGTATCCTCGCGTCACGATGCGTCCCGACGAAATACTCGGACAATTCGTGGAGTTTTGCAGTGCGCACTGTGAGCGTTTGCTAGATAAAGCGTCGTTCTCCTCCACCGCACCAACGACGACCATAGCGGCCGAGACGAATCGGACACGAGACCGGCTAGTGGCGTTTATGCTACGGCACGGCACGGTTGACATGTTACGCGACCTGCACGAGGTAGCTCGTTCCGAGGCTTGGCGCGCGCCGGTCGCCGCTCTGTCGACGAGCGTCGATGCGGAGAACGCCGAGCGTCGAAGCTTATTCCTCACGTACGACTGGTCACTCCTATCGCACGCGCCTGCGGATGTGCCCGTGTCCCTTGTATCCATGTTTCAAACGTGACATATATATTTGGACAAATCCGGCCAGCTCATATAAGCTAGAACGATTCGTCGTTCCGCATTGCACCTACTTGTCTGTTACAGATCCAGCGCGCTCACTCAATGATGGATTTTCTTTTGGTTATCATAGCCCTTATGCTTGCCAGTGTATTCTATTACGTCATACGGCAGTACCGACGCCGTCGAGCGTCGGCGGCAGTCACCGGTTCGTCGAGGAGCCGGCCGACGCCGTCAACTGCGATCGATGAGCCACGCCCAGCGGTGCCGAATGCGCAGCCGTCTATTCGCTCTTTCGACGCGACCCACTATTGAATGCCTCCGATGCGGCAGAAATTCACAATGGCGCGCACCCCCGAATTAATGGCCAATGGCATCGATCTAAATCGCATAGCGCGAGTAGCCACATGGTACATTGAGCAATACGGAATCGCGGCAACTCAAAGTTGGAGGTCACCTCGTCAGGCTGACGAGGACGCTGCCGGTGAGAATAAACCGCTGCACATAGATCTCAGTGAAGAGCAGTCTCCTTGCATTGACTACGATGGCGCTGTTGACGACAACAGCACCGACGACAGCAGCACCGAGGAACGAGGCTCGCTCCGAGCGCCGCGAGCCGCATCAAGCAACGGCGGCGGCGGCGGCGCTGCGGCGAGTAAGGGAGTGGTGTCTAAAGTGACGAGATAGATAGCTCGTCTGAACAGCGAGACCGAGTTGCTGAATCATTTGATCGCCGTGTACGAGGCCAAGTGTAACGGCGAATACGCAGCGCATACGTACGTACGTCTTCGACTGTAGCAGTGAACTCTTATCGCAACGTTTCCGCGTACAGATCACTTCTCACGCGCTCGACTCCACAGCCGATAACGCGTCGCAGCAACCCAAGACGCCGCCAACTGCGACGAACGTGCAGAGCGTCAAACGCGCCGCCTGGCACAGTCTCCTCGCGTCCGTTCCCGCTGGCGCGCGAATCATGTTCATGGTCGCCCAACGATATTCACCCAATTTTACGAACGACGACGTCTCAAAAGGCCCTGTTGTCGAACAGAGTTGGATCAATATCGCGCAGCGCGTGGCCGTGAGCCAGCAGAAGAATGTATACGTACTCCTCGACCACAAATGTTCGGTTCGCATTGCCGAGGACGGGGCGTATGAAGTGAGATATGGGAATTGAACGTAAATTTTAGAGATGATTCTTTATTTCATGAGGATCGCTGGTAGCTACATAAAAAGCGCCTCTGTCGTTCAAGTATCGCACATATGGCCGAAAAAGATCGTTACGATGTCGCGACGTCGTTTGCGCCGCCACGTCGTGGTACGGCCGGTGTGCGACCTCTTCCTCGCCGCCGTCATCGCGTCCATCATATAGAGCAGATATAGCAGCGAAGGAAATGATGAGCGTAATCAGGGCGGTATACGCCATCGTGAGCCAGACAAACGGCACGGCGTCGCGCCCGAAAGCAGCCAGACCGGCCAGTTGGAAATATTGGTCGAGAGTTCGTCGTTGCATGACGGTGCGTGTGCGTGTTGCATACGCCTTTAGGAGAAGCAGGCGAAACGCGCCCGTTGCAAGGCGCCCGTATGATCGACGAAATATCGGCGTTCTCGCGCGGTTTCGCCCCACTGTCGGCCGCGCGAGAACGCCGATATTTCGTCGATCATACCGCCGCCGCGGCCGCGCGTCGTTACGTGATTGAACATGAACAGATGTCCGTAGCGTTGCATAAACACGTCAAAGTCATAGAGTCGAAGCAAACAATGCCGCGTGGAATGCAGTTCTGTGGCCAGATCGCACAGATTGAACAAACTGCCTGGTGCGAGACGCGAAATTCCGTATGTTCCTAACGAACGGCCGTCGCGCCACAAATAGCGAATGCGCCCGTCGCTCCGTTCCACAATGATGTCGTCCATTATTCCGCCAGTGTCTGCGGAATTATCGAACACTTGCAACCATCGAGTTCGGGAGTGGATGTTAAAGGCCAGCGGTAGCCACGAGCCGGTATCGATCGATCATGGCGACCATTGCTCGTAACGTTGACGAGTTTCTGCGATCGCATCACGCCAGCGTTTGCTGCTGGCGAATTGTTCGTAATGCAGATTGATCGCGGCGAAGTCGATGCGCCGATACAAAAGTTCGCACGTTAGTATAATCGCGAACGGACGCAATCGGTCCGAGTGACGGCAGAAGGCTATACTCGAGCATGCTCGCGTTGCGTGCTGCACTGTGTTGGCTAGCAACATTACGGTGACGAGACCGGAGTTACGGCATACTTTTACGAAACACTGCCGGCGCTCGCCGTGACAATCTCTACGGCACGAAATAAACCAATCGATCGCGAAGGGTGGCGGCGACTTCCTTCCGTGCGCAGCGCGCGTGCTTGCTGCAGAATCTACCGTGGTGAGCACTCGATTGCCTAGACGCAGCAGGGCAGTATAGCTGCTTTCCATCAGAGTGCCCGCGTCGTCAAACTCTACGGAGGTGATTTCGGCGAGCCAGATCCCTCCCCGGTCCGGATATGCACAGGTCGTCATCGTGCTCGCAATCGATGTTTTCCATAGGTCGACACTTGTAGCGCGCTCACACCGTCTCGAAGCGAGCCAGCCAAGAATCTGTTATTTCAAGAATCGCGATCTCTACTCTAGTGAGTGAGATATGACATCCGCAACATATATACCCAGTTGCGGCTGATGGCGGTGGCAACTCATGCGTGCGTAATTGCAACTGGGTATAATATATGCTGGCCGACCGAAAGAGCGCTGTCAACACAGCAGGCGGACGGCGGATCACGCGTGAGCGAGGGCGCGAATGCTCGCGGAGCCTTGCAGCATTGCGTACGGCGAGGGAATTGCTCTATTCGCGTACATCGCATAGGTCGAGAGCGTAGCCGGGCGATTACTGTCGCCTGGATGCTGCTCCTCTTCGTCCCTGCCGCAAGATCGAATTGTTCGTCGGACGTCTTGCCAACGGTCGCTCTCCGAGACGGTGGAAATTGTGGATTGGGTACTCCACATTTCCACGGGGTGACCGATGATCCGAAACGAAAGTCGCGCAGGTATCTCTAGAGTATCTGGCTTGTACGCCGCGCTGGGCGGTACGCACGTTCGCAGCGCGTGCTCGTAGAGCACCGACGTGATTATTTATTGCAGCTGCGGCGTAATTTGGGTGTCGGATTGGACTCTCTGCCGGAAGTGCGCTTCGCTTCGACACGCAGCGACTCGTCCACCGACGACACCAGAGGAGGAGACCCCGGTGGCGGCGGCTCGCCCGTCAGCCGGATCGTTATCGTTGCTTCAGTGGCACTCGCCGCTGGTAAAATCGGGTCGAATCTTGCCAACATCCGCTCGTGGAATGAGCGACGCGCAGGTGTTTTGCAACATTGTGAGGTGATCGAAAGGCGCCGATACTAACGCGTTTCCGATCTCGTCGGTCATTCCGTGCGGCCAGACGAAGCGAGCCTCTCGACCGTCTGGTAGCGGCTCGTCGATATTCTCGAAAGTGAGCGACGGGTCGATGTGACCGCGCCACACTCGGCCCGTCGCTCGGTCCAGCAACGAGCCATCGCACACCAGTATCATATTGCCGCCCTCGCCGCCGAACGCTCTCGTCTGCGGCATGCAACGCCAGCCGTGCTTGGTGAAGAGCACGAGCGAGGTATTGCTGTTGCACGCCGCCGCGTCGTTGGGCACGCAATACGCGCCAGCTCGGCCCAGACGACCGTTCAACAGCATGTCCGCACGTTTGTAGTAACGATACGCCACACCGTCGCTGACGCCGCAGTACGAACGGCAGTCCACGTACTCGTCTGCATCCTGCAAGAAAAGACCTGCGTTCAAGCAATCGTGCTGCCTGCGACGCATTTTCAGCTCGTGTTCATCGTCGTCGACGCCGCCGCCACCGGGGTCTCCTCCTCTGGTGTCGTCGGTGGACGAGTCGCTGCGTGTCGAAGCGAAGCGCACTTCCGGCAGAGAGTCCAATCCGACACCCAAATTACGCCGCAGCTGCAATAAATAATCACGTCGGCTGACGACATCGCCAGGCTCCTCGCCGCCGTCGTCGGGCCCGGCGTACAGCGAGTGTAGCAATTGTTCGATGGAGCGCGTTTGCGGCGTACAGTATATCTCTGCGTATACGTACGTGACGAGACATATGATCGCTATTATTGACAGTGCTACGGTAAACAAAGCGAAGAACATGACTATGTGGTTTAGCGAAAGATAGGAAAGACTATTTTTTTTACTGTTCTTTATTGTTCTTTATTGTTAACAGTTGGCTAATTCGCAAACGCGTATTATAAAATTGATCGCCGGTTGCAAGTGAGCACATGTGTAACGTCCTTCACGACCGCTGACACAAAAAACGTTGTGTTCCCGTTTTTGTTTTAGGCCTGCCTGCATACACCGACAATAGCCTGGGCTGGTAGAGAACTGTGCATCGAGAGGAAGTGATTTATTCGTGTTGTGAATTCGTGTAAAACATAATGTGTTTTTATATTACGCTTCTAATATATATAAAGAATAAAATTCTGAGACTCGACAACGAAGGGTATTAATTGATTATTGATACTCTCGTAATAATTGAATTATTGAAGAGAAAATATAACATGTAAAATACTATTAGTTAGACAGAAAAAAATAAAGAAATAGAATTATAATAAAAAAAGGGAATATTATACTTGGGTACTGGATGAATAGAAGTTGATGAGTTAATTAATAGTGTTTCTATCGAGGATTTTCATATAAAAGTGCATTTTATTGAAATTTATTCATCGTTGGTAAGTACATTCGTTAAAGCTTGTACTACAGCTCGCTCATTGCTATTTAGATCGTTTTCAGATTTAATTTCGGATACCGGGACTTCTTGGTCTTTTGATTTTAATTCTAGATACTCTGGTATTTCTTCGGTTGCCTGTGGCGTCGGCGCGACGGGCCGCGATGGCAGTGGTCGTAGCGACGCGCGAATTTCAATAAAATAATTTCCTGAATTAATTACGAAATACCCTCTTTTTGTAGGGTTCGGTGAGCTGGGCGTTATGGACACGGGTACACCTTGTGCCGTAGTACGTGTAAACCACCTTTGTAGACGTTCTCTATATTTTTTGCCGCTTCGTTTCGGCATCTATTTATTTAAATGAAACTCGAATTTATATCTTTAATTGATCTCAATTAATATATTCCGTAAGAGTGACTTCGAATAGGTAGAGGTTGGTGTAAAGCAGAAAGGTATTTCAGGTCTCTTAATCCTTAATCACTAAGGTCCTATTCGTCAGGGCCTGTCAGAGTCTCGTTCGGATCTCGACCGACTCGCTAGCCAGGAAATCCTCACGCGCTACTCTACAAATCGCTGTGTCTTAATTAAGTCCTGGAGTACGCTGTGATTTACTACCATGGACTGTCAGAGCTCGATCTTAAAAAGCAGAAAGCGACCAGGAGCGATTTTATGCTATCTGGTAATTTAGCGCAACTATAGTGCCGCCTAAGGCGCCGCAGCTCTGCAGGACTGTGTGTAATAGGCTCTCTACAAGCAGTTCTGCCTGCAGTACCTAGAGACCAAAGGAGAAGCTCGAGGAGATTCAGGATAAAAAGTAATGAATTCACCCTTATGGTAACCTGATATGGGACCTTCTGGTAAGAACTAAAGAGTCAGCCGGACAAATGGTTATGCTAGCGTGGTTTAACTTTATTAAATGGTTGTAGGCTACGTATTGCCGATTGATTATAATATTCGTGTAACGAGATAAAAAATATTTTATGTTGGCAGTGAAGGGCCGTCTAGACTTTTTGGTGCGAATATTTAATATAATAGTGTGATTGTGTGCAGTGGACTTATGGTTATTTTATAGTAGAGTTGCGTATGCGGATCTTATCGTTATTCGCCAGGACACGCTCGCAATGTTAGCTGGTCGTCAGAAAAAGGGCCCGGACGGTGGCCTTACAATAGCAGGCGAAGGACGGTGTGGAAGTTGAGTAACTCGGAGTCGTCCCCGGTATAGTGTGGTACACTTGTGTATTTATGTAAATAATCTCCCGAACAAATGCATCGAAGCAACGGGCCGGCAAGATGATTTAATACAGAGATTGAAATATGTATATTTACGTGTAGGTGTATAGGAACGTGCGCCTATGTAGCGGGTGTGCGTTTTAAAATTACCCGAGCGAATATCAAGCTGGTGTTGCGTGTGAATATTGAAGAAAATTATCATTGAACTCTTAGAATTATGTGTAGCGTTATGCAAAAATTCTTCATAGTATTTTCGAGTGTGAATTACGCAAAGATTACCGGAAAAATATTAAAGAACTGTCGTATATCTGCCGCAGAGAAATTAAGTGTAATACTGTGTTGGAAAATTACAAAAGGACTGTCGCAAAAATTATGTGTGAGTCTGTGAAAAATGTTGAGGAACTGTGTCTCTAAAATTATATGTAGCACTGTGAAAATTGAGTGAAGTCTCTGCGGTAAAATTATGTGTAGCACTGTGTGTCTCTGGCACTGCCACTACTCGCGCGCCCCGGTAGCACGGTTTATATAGGGCTCCCAGTGGCTGCTTCGTTCGAGTCCGGCGGCTTCCGACGGCGGTCGGGCTGCAGCGCCGAATTTCAGGGTGACATGGTGGTCCCGAGTCGGCCTTCATCAAAGGGATTCCACTGCTCTTCAGCTTCCTGGTACTGCGTGCGGGTGGCTGAATGACGTGATGCACCGTGGCATGATGCATGGTGATGCGATGATGTCATGCCAGACGCGTTCGATCGTGTTCATGCGAGTTCGCTACGCGTTTATTCTATATTATCTTAATTATATTAACAATTCCGCTGTTACGTATGGCCTTCATAATTTCTTATTAATAATGTTTCATTGTACTAAGATGCTTTTGCTTGCCTTGTCAATATTTTATGATATAGTCTCGGCCCTTTTTAACAACTGAATTAATAAAATCGCTGTTAACATAAAGTTTCGCTTAAAATATTACTTATGCTACATCTCAGTTAGTACAAATCGGCCGATGGCTACTATGGCCTTTTAATATTATGGTGGCGTGAAAGTTTTAAAGTTTTTGGGGGCCTGGGCGTTACACCTCCCCCCTTTTAAAGACAAATTCCGATGTTTTCGAAGGGATTTGTTCTAGATCTGAGATTCGCTTGCTTAACTCGCGGTACGATAGGCTATGGGGTGGATTTGGGGCTGAAGCGGTTGTTTTCTGTTGTCTACGCTGGTTGAGTCGTGAGGGGTTGATTGTCCTTTCCTCCATTATTCTGGTCGTCGTTGGTGTCGTTTCCCCCTGTTGGTTGCCTCGGTTGGTGTGAGAGGTGGAGTAACATGTGGGTGAGTGAGCTCCTTATGGCTCCTAAGAGGTGTAGGCTGCATCCGTATACTGTGTGTAAAGCGTAACCATGGATGGCAGTATCTATAATGATTTTAATTACTCGGATTATTATAAAAATTCCAAGTACTCCGGCTGTGGCTGAACCAAATGTAATAAAGCCACCCCAGAGTTTAGATGCTGTACTCTGGGCAATTTTGTTAAGGGTCTCCTCGTCCATGAGGTTGTACATTGAGATGGTATTGTCACCATGTGAGTATCCTGAGATGCCTCTTACTACCGAGTTCAGCAAGGCTGGCTTCTCGGCTGAGAACATGATGTGGTCACGGAGTTTGTTGATGTCATCCTGGCTGTAGATTCCGCTTGTAGCAAGAGATCCAGGTGTAAGGTATTTCCAGGAGATTTTGGTCAATGGTTAAAGTTGTTGCGGAGGTGTTTGTTGTACATGTGGATCAGGTGTCAGCTGTATCCAGGTGTCTTCTATGCGGTAGAGAGGAGGTAATTCGTAAGAGCACTCTCTCTGGGTTCCCACACGGGTGATGATTCGGGATTTAGGAGTGAGATATAAGGAGGTGTTTCTTAGAGTGATGGGGAGTTCAAGGAAACATTCCTTTGTCCGGCGTACAGTGACTTCGACAGGGATGCATTGGACAACGTGCATGGCCTCTCCAGCGGTCACTGCGATATAGCCAGGCCCTTTCATGAGTCTGTAAGCAAATTCATCTGGTAAAAGAGTTGCCAAAGACAGAATATTTTCAATGACCTTTTTCTCGAGTTCGCAGCGTTGTTTAATTACGTTCTGATATAAATTTGTCATTTGAGTACGTATATGCTTTTCTATGTAAACGAATTTTGAGTTCACATAGTTGAAAATGTCCAGGTTGTCCACAGAAATGTCGCCTCGGGGTTTCGGTTCATTCCCCTTTGTTGTTTCTACTATGAATAATTTAGGATGTTCTGTGCGCTGCAATATGTAACCACAAATTTGGGTTTCTTTTGTAGTCATAAGGGCAAAGGTAATGTCACGGGAAATGAGGGAGTAAACGGTGGGTGAGGTTGTTTGTGTGGTATCTTCCTTGATCTTCTTTGCAAATCCTACATATAGAACGTCGTATGCATGGAAGTCGCAAGTGGTTCTGGGTATGGCGTTCCAGTAGGTGTGTCCGTCATCAGGATCAACGCAGCGTCCTTCCTTTAACTCGCAAGTAGTTCCAGATTTCAAGTGAATTTTTCCGCTATTTAGGTGTATTGGTACGTATGATGATTTCAGCGTGATTTTTGCGATGGCCATTACGACTACGTCATCGAAGTTGCCGTATGGGTCGTTGTATTTTCCTCCAGTACATTTTCCGTCAGCATTTACTGTTCCTGCCATTATTGACTCACGGATGTTAGTAGTGTTGGCCAGGAGCTTGGTTACTTGGTTGAAACCGACATTACCGACTCCAGTCTCATGCATTTGCATACAGTGGCTTCGCCCTACATTGTCTAGGTAGGTAGAATATCCGCCCCTCACGATGGATACGTGAGAGTGCATACCGCAATAATAAATGTGGCGTTGAACTTCCACTTTGCATTGGATGACTTCAGCATAGTTGTACTCCGACAGTTGGAGGAGTTGAATGTAGGCACTGGTGTCGTTGGTTGTTTTGATGTCAAGGTCGCAGTCTCCGGAATTGAGGAGTGAAACGGACGATATATTGAGGTGTCGACCTCCGCAGTCAAAGCCCAATAATGAGTTAGCAGGCAAGAGAGGCAGCAGCAAGATGCCCACGAGTAGCATGTTGTTGTTGACTCCTGCAAAGTGGTATAATTTATAACTTATCCTAAAATTTTAATTGTATCCTACGCTATTAAAATAAAATTATTATTATTATATGTTTTTTTCTTTTTCTCTCTCCCTTTTTATTCTGCCCCTTGTAGTCGGGGATTAGCATTGTTTTATGAAGACTCGGACGGCTAAGATAAGAATATTATTTTTTCATTATAAGATATAGTATAACGTAACATTATGTCAAGTAAATCGGTGTTTATAGTCCGTCATTAAATTTTATGCAGAGCCACCAGATTTTTAGATTTTTATGTAATATAATGTTGGGTTTAATGGTGGGCTTAATGTAAGAGTGTTCTTACTATCTAGATATACAATATGAATATATATATATATATATATATATTCTGAATATATATATGTGTATATATATATATATAAGGCTCTGTCTGATTCGCGCTGAGTAATGTATCCTAACGCGATGGAACAATGGGCTGAGTCAAGCCCTGGAAACGCTTTAATTATTGGATGTGTGTACGGTACCGGGGGTCTCGGTCGGCACATCTGAAATATTAATTTTCATAACTTTGTTGGTGGAGTGACTGTATACTATCGAGGTTAGTGTATTTATTTTATATCCTCCTTCCTTCAGCATATCGATGGTTCTTTTATATTTGTGAAAACATGGAAGGCAGTATATGATAGGTTCTACTATCGTAAGGTTATGATGACAATTTAGGCAATAGGCCAACTCTAATAGACCTAAAGCAAAGCCATGAAAGATTCCGTATCTTACATCTGATGGGAGAGATTTACGAATGTAACATTTGGTGCATAAAGCGCCTGACTGATTTTGATATTTGTATCCGGCTAGTATGATGCATTTTACATCCAGCATACTAGGGTATGTTGTCAATATTTCTTGAAGCTTATTCATTTTTTGGAATTATAAAAATATTATTATAAGGAGGTTTACTTGAAGGATTAGTTTTGTAAAGTTGATAGCAATAAAAGCAGTCGTTTATAGGTCTATCATTGCCTAAGGGCATGTGACAGTAATCGCAATTTCTAATGTGGTATCGATCGCTAATAGTTAAATAGTGTGAGGTTAATTTTTCGAAAGGTTCTGAGCTGCTGAGAAAATTATCAATTAAACACAAGTGACATAGAAGCGTATTAGAGGAAGCATGTTTAAAGCCTTCCGTCCGTATGCACCTTGGGTCGGTGGGCTGTTGAGTAGCTGAAAAATTACGGACGGTCCTCAAAGGCTGTGAATTATATACCAGGAACACCCTGAAACAGAGGTGTATATTAATTATGCTCATCCTGGTTCGATGTGCGAGAGTTTTAATTTGTCCACATGCACTGGGCGTGTCGTGTTTCCATATTGGATGGTAACATTATTATTTAGTAGAACTTCTAGAATTTTGTATGGCCCAGTATATTGGTCGGAAAATTTTCCCTTAGTGGGTTCTTTTAATAAAAATACGAAATCTCCTTCTTTAAAGTTCGCAGGGTTAATGCGCTTATCATAATAGTGTTTGTTTCTTTCTTTTGATTTGATTAAATTTTGCCTAGCCTCTTCTTGAGTTTCTTGTAAATGTTGAAATAAATCAGAAAGGTATTCTCGATATGTCGGCTCTAAATTTTCCTCAAGTGTTTTCTGTGATGAGGGAAGGCGAGGTATTCGTCCATAAATTAATTGGAAGGGTGTGTATTGAGTGCTTTGTCGTGCCCGTGTTGCCAGGACACGAAAAGAGTTCGAGATCGGTGATGCGGGCGCGGCAGGGTGTGTGGCGGTGGATGAAATGTAGTAGAAGTTTTGACTACTTCTTGTAGTGTTAAATATAAAAAGGTTTATTTAATTTGTACACTTGTATGAGTTTTAATTACTACTCCCGTACTCATGAGTTAATATGCGTACCGCGCGTAAGTCACGTATG
>NW_022639727.1:254583-255201 GCF_010583005.1 Odontomachus brunneus
AAATAAATCAGAAAGGTATTCTTGATACGTCGGCTCTAAATTTTCCTCAAGTGTTTTCTGTGATGAGGGAAGGCGAGGTATTCGTCCATAAATTAATTGGAAGGGTGTGTATTGAGTGCTTTGTCGTGCCCGTGTTGCCAGGACACGAAAAGAGTTCGAGATCGGTGATGCGGGCGCGGCAGGGTGTGTGGCGGTGGATGAAATGTAGTAGAAGTTTTGACTACTTCTTGTAGTGTTAAATATAAAAAGGTTTATTTAATTTGTACACTTGTATGAGTTTTAATTACTACTCCCGTACTCATGAGTTAATATGCGTACCGCGCGTAAGTCACGTATGACGCGGATGTCGCAGCGAGAGACCGAGATGTTAAGCCTGACGCGAGCGGTCTCTCCGCTTTTTTATAGTATTGTTTTAGACTTGTCGGAGGGGGTGCCTGGCGACAAGAACATTACCATATTTGGTAATGGTGTCATGCGTTTGGAATTGAGGTCCTAAATGCGGAATGTGCAAGGTGGTGCTTATCGCAGCACTTGCACATCGCTTCCTTGTTGTGGCGCAATTGAAACAATTCCTCGAGAAGTGTTTCGAAAGCGCTGGTACTATTCGCGATTATAACA
>NW_022639727.1:255211-255360 GCF_010583005.1 Odontomachus brunneus
TTCTACATACATTTTTTCCTTTGTTTCCGTTTACAATTGTGGTTATTATTGTTTTGTACTTGTTATATTTTATTATACTGTATTTGTGTTACAAATTTGTTTTCCCGTATATAAATGTAATTACAATCGTGTATTGTTTATATCTTATT
>NW_022639727.1:256568-256872 GCF_010583005.1 Odontomachus brunneus
TACCTTGATCTGTTAATATTTTTTCCGGTATTCCATATTCTAGCACTATTTTCTCGACAAATGCTTTCGCGACGGTTGTCGCCTCTTGATTAGGTATTGGGATAGCTTTACTGAATTTTGTTAAATTATCCTGGAATGTCAGGATATACTTATTTCCTTTGGTTATCAACGTCAGTGGTCCTACAATGTCTAGTGCACATTTTTCGAGTGGCTTAGTAGGTGTGTCGGTAATTACCATTGGTGACTTTTTCTGTAGGCTTAATTTATTCTTCTGGCATAATTCGCATCTTTTGATGTATTGCGT
>NW_022639727.1:257003-258120 GCF_010583005.1 Odontomachus brunneus
TATTCTTTTTAAAGTGCGTTGTATTCCTTGATGCCCTCCCAACGGTGCATCATGATATTCGTAAAGTATTTGTTCTTTTTCTCTCTTCGTATAATTTTTTTTTGTATGTATCTGTATTGCTTTTCTCTTCTTTTTCCTTTTCTTCTTCCTCTTCTTCTTCCTCTTCTTCTTCCTCTTCTTCTGGAGCGCTAGTTTTTAATATTGATACGGGGGGGTATCTACTTAACGCGTCTGCGTTCACGTTTGTTTTTCCCGCTTTATGGATTATCTCGTAATCATATTCTTCTAATTTTAGTCTCCATCTTATTAGTCTGGATCCAGGGTCTGTAACGTTGAACAGCCAAACTAGTGGTTTGTGATCCGTAACTATTTTGAATTTGGTTCCATAGATATAATGTCTGAAATGTTTAACTGCCCAGACTATTGCTAGCAGTTCTTTTTCTGTAGTGTTATAATTTTGTTCCGCGCGTGATAATACGCGGCTTGCATAAGCTATCGGGTTGTCTTGTCCTATTCGGCTTTGCGATAGTATAGCTCCGACTGCATGGTCGGATGCATCTGTTGTGACCACGAATTCTTTTTCGAAATCTGGGTATATTAGTACCGGTGCGGTGGTCATTTTTTCTTTCAACTTGTCAAATGCCATTTGTTGTTGTTGACCCCATTCAAATTTTTCATCTTTTTTCGTAAGTTTGGTTAAGGGTCGTGCTATTTTTGAAAAATTCTCAATGAATCTTCTCTAATAGCCTGCGAGACCTATAAATGACTGAATGTCTTTAGTTTTTGTAGGTTTCGGAAAATTTGTTACAGCCTCTATCTTTTTTGGGTCTGGTAGGATTCCATTTTCTGAAATTATATGTTCCAGGTATACTACTTCTTTTCGAAGAAATTCACATTTGTCTGGATGTAGCTTTAAATTGTAATGCTGTAATCTTTGCAATACATCTATTAGCCTTTTATTATGATTTTCAAGACTATTGCCATATATAACAATATCATCCAAATATACTAGACATTTGATTCCTTGCAGTCCAGCTAATACAGAATTCATTAGTCTTTGAAATGTCGCTGGTGCGTTCTTTAATCCAAAAGGCATTCGATTGAATTCGTAATGTCC
>NW_022639727.1:258255-259532 GCF_010583005.1 Odontomachus brunneus
AGCCTTTTATTATGATTTTCAAGACTATTGCCATATATAACAATATCATCCAAATATACTAGACATTTGATTCCTTGCAGTCCAGCTAATACAGAATTCATATATCTTTGAAATGTCGCTGGTGCGTTCTTTAATCCAAAAGGCATTCGATTGAATTCATAGTGTCCCGTTGGTGTTGAGAAAGCAGTTTTATTTTTGTCTTGCTCCGTCATTGATATTTGATGATATCCTCAAGCTAAATCTAAAGTGGAAAAATACTTAGCATTTCCTAATTGATCTAAAATATCATTAATATTTGGTAGTGGGAAAGAATCTCCTACCGTTAAATCATTTAGTTTTCTGAAATCGACTACTATTCGTAGTTTTGTTTTTTCCGATGCATCAGTTTTCTTTGGTACGACTAGTAAAGGTGCATTCCATTGGCTAGCACTATGTCGTATTACTTTATTGTCTAACATTTCTTTTATTTGTTTATTGACTTCTTGTTTATGTTTTTCGGGTAACCGGTACGGTCGTATGTTTACTGGAGCTGCGTCAGCTCGTGTGGTAACTTGATGTTCCACTACTGTTGTATGTGTGAGGCTATCTCCTTCTATAAAAAATATGTCATTGAAATCTTCACATATTTCATGTATTATTTTTCTTTCTTCCTTATTTAAATGTTCTAAACGTAACTGTTTCTTTAATGTTTCTGTTCGTGCCGATTGCTTGCTGTTCTTTTGTTCAGTAAGCAAATTTATTTTTGTTATATCCTCATCCGTTATTCCTTCTATAGTGATATACGGTGTGGCTATTTTCACACTGTTTTCAGTGGTATTTATTATTGTAACAGGGCACGTATGATTGCTTGCTTTTATCAAGCAATTTCCTATAAAAATTCCTGGCAAAATCTCCTCTGCCGGAATAATTCCTTCTTGATCAGAGCTTACTGTAGCCTGTATTATATTTTCGCTACGCGCGGGAAGGCTATATGTTTGAAATGGTATTAATGGCAAGTTTTGTCTCAATGTTCTTTCCTTATAGTCAAACTTGGCATGATATGTTTGTAGGAAATCGATCCCTAATATTCCTTCATAATCTATGGGAAAATCATCCCTTACTACGTAAAGTTCTATTTATCTTAATTGCTTTCCTACGTCTATCGTAGCTTTTATTTTTCCCAATGTATGGGCTTGATGTCCCGTGATTCCTGTTAGAGTTAGTTTTTCTCCAATCATCGGTGTTTCATTTTTTAATGTTTTTATTTTTACTAGACTAACGGCTGATCCTGAATCTAC
>NW_022639727.1:260002-260531 GCF_010583005.1 Odontomachus brunneus
TTTTCCCAATGTATGGGCTTGATGTCCCGTGATTCCTGTTAGAGTGAGTTTCTCTCCAATCATCGGTGTTTCATTTTTTAATATCTTTATTTTTACTAGACTAACGGCTGATCCTGTATCTACCAAAGTAGGTATTATAAGCCGGTTCTAACCCATGGTCCTCCGAGGGGGGGTGAGGGGCGGGGGGGGTATGACGTCATCACGGGGGGGTATGACGTCACCGCGGGGGTTATCATCGGTCGGTAATTTGGGGGCATGTTACCGACGGTCGGTAATTTTTACCGATATTATATAACATTTAATTTTTTACCAACATATAATTTTTACCAACATATAATTACCGATAATACCAACGATCGTTAATTTATTACCGATATTATATACCAACATTTAATTTTTTACCAACATATATATTCTTTACATAATTTTTACTGTCATCTTTACATAATATCGATGATCGGTAATTACCGATATAATTTTTTCTATCTGCTTTCGATAGATCATTTTACCGATCTGCGGCGGTTTTCGC
>NW_022639727.1:260541-260726 GCF_010583005.1 Odontomachus brunneus
TTTCGCGGCGGTTTTTTGCGGCGGATTTTGCGGCGGTTTTTTGCGGCGGTTTTCGCGGCGCCCGCGCCGCCCGCACCGCCCGCACCGCCCACGCCGCCCGCGCTGTCCACGCCGTCCGCGCCACCCGCGCCGCTCGCGCATTTCGCAGCGTGATTTTTTAGTCACAGCTGCAAACTTTAATATTC
>NW_022639727.1:263230-270568 GCF_010583005.1 Odontomachus brunneus
CAGAACGTTGGGCCTTAAATCGGCTGTTAACTGTCTGCAGGAAACAGCCTGTCTGTGTCTGTAGACACAGTTGTCCGCAAATGCTCTGATCGTAACGTTGATAGGGCGTACGATTGTACTCAATTGTATTATTATCGAGATATCGCACCAATTCGCTGGGTGGTCGAAGATTACCAAAACTATCGAAATATATCACGCGATGGCTTCTTTTTGCGCACGCTATCCAATGAGTACCGGGTCCCTCGACGTCATCCAAATTTACGATTCCACTCTCGTTTACGCGCGGCGATGTAGGCAGTACGTCGCGCATGAAAACGCCCCTGAAGAACGGAATACGCATACGTTTCGCCAATTGTTCCAATTGTACGTTGGTGGTGACACCCGTAGGCATTTTTATTATTTTATCGACGTTTTTTTTTTCCTCTCATGACACCTTTTCCTCGTTTGTATGGTGCGAGATAAATTCCATGACATTCCATGCTGCGATTATGACGTTGCATCTCCTGCAGCTGACGCTGCGCAGCCTTGGTATCGTTTACAGCTTTTGCGATCCCCGCCGCTCCACCAACTAGCGATCCAAGCGCTCCCAGCAGCGGGAGAATAGGTAGAATTCCACCCCGCTTTGCTATTGGAAGTATCCGATTTCGTAATATTTCCTTCTTCGACGCGCTTCGCTTCTTTTTCATGCCCATTCCGATTTTTGCCTTAGCCTTCATAGCTGCCCAAACGGCTGTAGCGGCAGCTCTCTCACCGAGAGTGGAATCTCTCGCGACTATACGTTCTCGCGCCTTGTCAGCGAGTACGTTATCTGCCACGTGACGTTCGACGAGATCGTTGCTTCGAGAATATGCGATATCGTGCTCGCGACACGCCGCATCCAGCGGATTGATACCCCGATCACCTCTGGCCAATCGTGTCCGCAAGCGTGTACCCGGCCCGCAAAACTGGTAGCCGGGGATATGCAGTTCGATAGGAAGCGCGTTAATGGCACGATTTAATAGACTATTGTCGATTTTTACTGTTTTCGACGACACTGACATTCAGCACAGTCTCTAATCAACGGCGCTGGACCGTCGATGTGCGTTTGCTGCCACGGACGATTATAATGTTCCAGGCACCGACGATACTGTCGAACCTCCGGGTCGGCCCTTATATGTTCCGGGATTCTGTCCCACAAAACGTCAATGTGCTTCGAAAACTCGCGCAATAGAACAATCTTCGGTATATATTTCAACTGTTCGGAGGTTAGGTCTCGAATATCATGAGTATCCAACAGTAGGAGAAACATTTTGGAGACTGAACGGATTCGATTCGGCGCCTCCCTATAAATAGTTGCCGCGTGCCAATGAAAAGCATTTTTGAAGCGACATGCGGTTCATACGACAGCGGACACCGATACACGTGAAAAATTTCGATGAAAGAATGCGAGTAGCGTCCGAAAATATCATACGTAAGCACGGCCACTTGCTACCGATTACCATACGCGGTATCGTATGTGGTCCCTCGAATTGTGGTAAGACGAATGTGTTGGTGAGCCTGCTGGAGAGCCCACACGGTCTGCGTTTCGAGAATCTGTACGTGTACTCGAAATCACTGCAACAGCCGAAATATCGCTTCTTGGAGAATTTGTTTGCGTCGATAGACGAAATTGGCTTTTTTACATTTTCCAATAACATCGATGTCCTTCCGCCAAACGAAGCGCTGCCAAATTCCATTTTTGTTTTCGATGACGTGGCGTGTGACAAACAAGATACGATAAGAGAATACTTTGCTATGGGTCGTCACTCGAACGTCGACTGTTTCTATCTCTGTCAGACGTATGCAAAGATACCTAAGCATCTTATACGGGATAATGCGAATCTGCTGATTCTCTTTAAGCAGGATGGTACCAATCTGAAACACGTGTACAAAGATCACGTGAACACTGATATGACATACGAAGATTTTTGTGCGCTGTGTCGCGAATGTTGGCAGCAAAAATATGGCTTCGTAGTGATAGACAAGGACTGTTCTATGACCAGTGGACGATATCGACGAGGATTTAACGATTTTGCAATACCTTAACGTCACCATTTGTCGTTTGTGCATTAACGAGGAAACGTCGTAATGGTGACGTCAGATTACACAGAAATTAGCGACTCAGAGATTAAAGATGGCGAGAGGATGGCAAAGGAAATTGCGAAAACGAGCGAATCGATCCGTAAGAAATATCGTGCTTTGAAAACCGGTAAGATAGAGGAAGATACTGCGTTGGAAAGACACTTTCGACCTGTTATCGAGCCTCTGAGACAGATTGTGGAACATACAACTCATGTGAAACCTGACGCATCCACCATACTGGGAAATGATGCGTTATCGATCGATGAGAAGAAACCAAAGCGCAGAGCCAAACGCTTACTTGTCGCCTCTACACCGATCTACCAGAAGCGGAGAAAATCAAACGCCGCGACGGATTCTCCTACGATAATCTCCACAGACAACTTGCATCATACACAATTGCGCGAAATGCCTCCGCCACGCGCTACTCTGACCACCAATAGTGAAGATGTTTTCGAGACCACTGGTGATTCACTCGTAACATCGATTAGACGTGAGCTGCAAACGTCCGAGGGGCAGGAAACTTTGCGCACTCATTTTGGTCCACTGGGGCAAAAATACATGGGAGCAGTCTTAAGCAGCGACAAACATACCACCATAGACTACGTATATGGTGTGTATTTCAGCAGTGATGGAACGAAGCTCGGCGATAAAAGTTTCGACATGGATATCGACGATAATATAATCATTGGCGGTGTAAAGTACGCTGGAACATCTGGTCTATACGAGCTAATTTTCAAGAGAATTCCCGACGATACCGTCTACACGGAGGCCGATAAACAAAAATACAAAAGTATATTACTGGCGACGAATGCTCACAGACGCAATCACAATGCGCTACAACCCATATTGAGTAACAGGGGATACAAATACAAAAACATAATTGCACCCCTAATGATTGGTACATCGACCAACATGGCGGGCAGAGGTTTAGCCACACAGCGTACTATGATATTGAATGATAATGCGATCGACTATGTTCACTGGGACGATCCCAACGAGCTGGTGAATCGTCTGCGATTGCTGGAAGCCTCTCGACAAGCTGGCAATAACGCTCACGGTAATGAAATTTTATCCATTATCGAGGAACTTCGCGAGGCGGGCCTTGTTATAAATTGAATCGCACATCGATGATGCGCGTTGTTTGCATCGAAATGTCGATCAATAAATTTGGTGTTTCGCTCCAAAAGAGAGGACCGCCGACGATGGACTATTACACGTGGAGAGGAGTACTCAGAAATTACGTACGCGATAACACTTTGTGCATGGTCGCCTCCGACTTTGATGCGAGGTCGCGCAAGATACGACGCGTAGCGCAACCGGAAGCCGACAGTGACGCCGTCAATAGACTCTACGTGGAAAGAGGTCTCGCTGCATTGAGAGAGCAACAGCAAGAATTTGAAAAGAAACAGGAGGAATTTGAAAAAAACCTGATCAGACTTCATGCTGAAACACGTGCCATATGGGAGAAAGTGTTTGCAGCGCGTTGAATAGATGGAATTTAAAACGATGCGCTCGCAGTTTCGTCATTCGTGATGAGGCGATCAAACATGCGGAAAACTGGTGGAGACGGGAAACAACACAGCCCCGAAAAGCAACGGTTGGTGGAGGAGTTGCATGCTCCTGCGAGAAGACATTTTCCTCGTAGACGCGTCATTGTGCGTGGATACGATGATCTGTGGCAGGCCGATGTAGTGGAGATGCGTCCGTATTCGCGGCTCAACAGTGGCTACCACTACATACTCACCGTTATCGATGTGCTGAGCAAGCATGCTTGGGTCATGCCGCTAAAGACTAAGAGCGGAAAGGAGATGGTCGAGGCGTTCGGCAAGATAATTCGAGACAGCGGAAGATGTCCAACAAATTTGCAAACAGACCGGGGGAAGGAATTTTACAATACCGATGTGCAGAGACTCACGAAGAAACACAACATCAATCACTATTCGACGTATTCAGTTATGAAGGCTTCCGTCGTGGAACGATTCAATCGTACGCTGAAGAATGACATGTGGAAAATGTTTACATTACAAGGAACGTACAGATGGATCGACTCGCTACCACATCTCGTGTTGCAGTACAACGAGCGCAAGCACCGGACCATCGGAATGCGTCCTGTCGATGTGACCCCTACGATCGCTAAAAAACTCCTCGATACGGTCTACAGCAACGTAAAGATTGCAGCTCCAGCGAGATTCAAAGTGGATGATCCGGTGCGCGTGAGCAAGTTCAAGACTGTCTTTGCTAAAGGCTACACGCCCAATTGGACTACTGAGGTGTTTAAGATCGTCAAGGTGCAGGCGACCAATCCTGTGACTTATCTGCTCGAAGATTCTCGCGGACAGCCTATAGTCGGAGGTTTCTACGAGTACGAACTGCATCGTGTTGCCAATCCAAACGTGTACTTGGTGGAAAAAGTGTTGTGCAGAAAAGATGATAAGGTTTATGTAAAATGGTTGGGATTCGATAAATCATGCAACTCATGGATACATAAGGATAATGTGTTGTAAAAATAACTGTTTATTGTATGTAATACATAAAATATATTCTATTTACAAAATTATTATATGTAATACATAAATTATATTCTATTTACACATAAAATTATTATACATATGTAATACATAAAATATATTCTATTTAAAATATACGATTTATATTCTATTTATAATGGTATTTTATAATGCCCCCATGGTAACGTTTCAGTCGAATCGGGTACGATATACCGTTTGTCATCGTACGGACTTAGAGCAATTTTCGTCTCAGACACTGTGTACACTTCATGCAATTTTGATCGTATGCACGATTGACGACGAGTCGTTTCGATCTCCTCTCGCAAACACTGTACGTAATCATCGAAAGATATCGTTCGCGCTACAACATTACTCTTGACACCTTTGACCTTTTTCGTGTCTTTCTTGCCATCCACTCGCAAAGCGTACATCTTTGCCCTAAGTCCGATAAATTCCGTCATGATCGCTCCGTTGTTTTCATCTTTCATTAAACCAGGCACCTTCTTATTTACAAGCGGTATATCGTACGCGTTGTCAGTAGGATAATCGCTCGTATCAAACCTTGCAATATCACGTTTCATGTGCTCATATACATCATCGCATTCGATGTTGTAAATGAGACTGTCTGTGTCAGTATACATTATTTTACATTTGTCACGATACAGAGGATACATGTACTCGTGATGAAATTCATACAAGCAAACCTTTGATATGTCGAGTATGCACATACCCACGTAGATTGGCTTGTTGAATTTCACCTCGAGTTTGCGCAATTCAATGGCGATTAAGTTTTCCGAAAATACACTTCTACTGTGAAAATTTGGTTTTGCGATCATTGCCTCTGCACCGTATCTACCGTCCCAATGTGTTACTAGTTTTACATCGACATGATTTCGAATATTTTCCATCGTTTTGCCGAATACCGCATTGTTCATCAATTTGTACAAATTTTTCTCAAAATCATTAGTTGCACGCGTTCTAAATTGCGTGTTTAATTCGATATAACTGCGGAGCCAGGGAGATTGAGCGAATTGGAGCACGCGGTGAATCTTTGTAATACGAAGACCGTGGCGCGTGCACTGCTGCAGGTTGCGGTAGTGGATAATATAACGCTGCTTATCGTATAACGTCGCGAGAAGTTTCTCCTGACGCTTGCCGGGTGGCTTATCGCGCATAGGACAAAACGGTAGGTCAGTGTGCACATCGTGCAAATTTTGCGGATACTCCAAGTCGACCTCGAGAATGTATCCTGTGGGCGAATCGTCAGCGACTGAGAATACGTCAAAGTTTGACACGTTGTCGATCCATCGAAACTCGGCGTAAGGCAATGGTTGACACATTGCCCATCCATACAAATTATTTACGTCAAAGTACATTAAGTATGATGATGGTTTCGACGGGTCGTAAGATTGCATGTACTTGTTATTGGCGTGTGCGTATCTATCCGAACATTGACTCAGGCCGCCGCGTATACCGCGTTCGATGAACATGATCATATCAATATCGGTGAGCAATTCGAAATTTATGCCGGTATGTTTCAACATTGCATCCCACGTAAATCCAGGCAGAGTATAATAATGCGCGGGATCGAGTCCATAACTTGTGATGCAGCTGTCGCGGAAATTTTCAAAAATATCTGCCAATAACAAGACATCAGTCTTTAAATACAAGTCGCTGTATTCGCCCAAGGTTCGAGTGGAGAACCGCTTCCAGATCTCCGCGGCGTGCGCGTAATCGCTCTCGGATACTGTATCACCCGTCAACGAACTGTAAAACGATTCTCGCGGCGGTAAACATGTGTCCTGCAGCTTGTTCACGCAATCCACGTATTCGTACGGAAAGACACCCTTTCGCGTCAATAAATTAAATTCTTCGACGGATAATTTTGGAAATTCCGACCGTACAATTTTCAACTTGTCTTTAGTGAGAAAGGATGCCAATTTGTCGAGACTACTGCTGAGAAATTTGCACGAATCGATGAAACGCAATTTTACAATATTTTTGTATTTATCTGCCGTATCTTGAACATTCTTTGTAAACGAAATGTATTTTTCTTTTGTTATCGGTAGCACATCGATTGAACCTTCAAATGCATTTGCTATTTCCTTGATGATAAAATGTGAATCGTAGCCGGATAAATTATGGAAAACGATTGGAATGTAATATGAATTTTTGTAATTTAAATTGCAATTTGAATGTGCTGGACCTCGGTAGCGGCCGGTGAAGTGACAATGATCGCGTACGCGCGTATCGTCTGCTGTGAATGGTTTCTCACACACGTGACATTGCGTCGCGTTATGAAATGTAGCCCACTGTTCTTTCGACAAAGTTTCCATGGGGACATTGGATGATAATATTACTTTTACGCGGTGTGCTATTTCTTCGAGTTGCCCGACGAACCATGAGATGCAGTCACTATCACGACGACTTTGAAATTCAGATAATGAATCGTCGTACGAGCAACGTATATAAAATGCTATACTAAATACCCTGTGATGTTGGTATGTGTACAATTTGCGATCCTCTCCATCTCTTGCCGTCTTCTCCAGTGTGCACTCTAGGTCGGCGTATATCACAAAGGGAACTCGCTCCTTCTTGTTGTGATTGCTAAAATTCAGCCATTTATTGTCTTTGTTGGGTAGAATGATGGCACAGTTGTTAATTTTTTGACAGTCTACCGCGTGACTCTCCAGCTTCTTGTTGGAATGGAAGTAGTGCAGACTCCTACAAA
>NW_022639727.1:270859-271494 GCF_010583005.1 Odontomachus brunneus
GCAAATGTATTTCTTATGAGCTTTTTTGCTCAACTGCGAGCTCACGAGCCTGCATAAATCCTTGATCCAAGCGAAGTGTCCCGTGTTGTGGTTTCGAGGATCCGAAATGTGCAGCAAATTGACATGCTTTTCCCTCCTTTTGTCGCTGAGACGTATTGGAACAATAGCTTCGTTCTTTTCTTCCATGATGCCGTATATATTGATGGATATATCATTTAATAGTTCAAATCTTGTAATTTGATTAATTTTCATGGGGAACTCAATGCCTTGAAGATTGAGCACGTTCGTGTAATGGGGATACAATGATGCACGATCTGCATATCTTTCGGCTGGATACAGAGCCGCAACTATTGCCCACGCGAAACATGCATTGTCCGGAGATTTGACATTGATCACAGCCCGCTTCAGTTGTATCACACGCGGTAACTCAAAATGACATCCCGCGTGCAACGGATTGTATTTGTTCACATTGATTGTAAGATTGAGTATTCGCGATAATGCCCACCCGCTATCGCGTTCTTGGAATTCCTCCAACGATGCTAATGTGGGCTCGACGATGCGTCGCTCGTACCAATCTTCTATGTTGGATGTGGAAAAGAGTTCACAATTTTTCGTAGCGATGCTCTTTACCGCAC
>NW_022639727.1:271504-271676 GCF_010583005.1 Odontomachus brunneus
TGTGCTCGAGCACCATATTCTTTGCATCCTCGAGAAATTGACGAGGTTCGATGTGGTTCGCGTTGAAGACAATTCCGGTTAATACGCGGTTATCGAACGCGGTATCGACCTCGCGCCAAACGAGTCCTGCATCTCTCGTACTGTGTCCTGCACCCGCGTGAACGAAACGTGT
>NW_022639727.1:274557-275219 GCF_010583005.1 Odontomachus brunneus
AATAAATTAACGATCGTTGGTATTATCGGTAATTACATGTTGGTAAAAATTATATGTTGGTAAAAAATTAAATGTTATATAATATTGGTAAAAATTACCGACCGTCGGTAACATGCCCCCCCCCGAATTACCGACCGATGATAACCCCCTCGGTGACGTCATACCCCCCCCGCGATGACGTCATACTACCCCTCCCCCGTGACGTCATACCGCCCTCGCCCGTGGTACCCCCCGCCCCTCATCCCCCCTCGGAGGACCATGGGTTAGAACCTGCCTATAATACCTACTTACCAAAAACGGAATTTTCCCTTGTTTCGCTTCTTTTATTGGCAGAATTACTAAATCGAGTAGTCTATTATTCAGCGTATGTTTTCTCACTTGGTTGACCTGGTAGTCTTGTACTCTAGTTAGTTTTTTGTTTTTATTATCTTGTTCATTTCTATTCCCTATTCTGGGAGTCGAAAATCTTTCCGTATTAGACGGAATGACTGTCACTGTCCGTGATAGTCTTTGCTGATTACTCACGGGTTCGGGTTTCCCGTTTTGCTTACAGTGCAGATTCCAACATTCGTCACGGTTATGACCGTTCTTTTTACAATAAACGCAATGTTTCTGTACCGCATTTATGCGTGTACTTTCGATTGGTTTTGGTAACACATATC
>NW_022639727.1:276141-286259 GCF_010583005.1 Odontomachus brunneus
TTTTTTGGACTTACATTATCGCCGTGATTCGCATGTTGTATACTTTTTCTTTCACTGTGTTGACGGTGTTTCTGGTGCACGATCCGCTGTAGGTCGTTGCTTAGCGTCAAGGTTGAATCAGCTGGGGCTGCCTCTGCTCCCTGTACGTTACTCCGACGTATGATGCTTGGGGTGAGTTAGCTCGATACGCTGACGTACCGTAGGCTCCGGTGTCGCTGACAACAGGCGTTTTAGAGATCGTAACTCCGACGATCGTCCTCGATTCTGCTGTGGCGTTGGGCAGGTCGCGGTCGCCTCTGGTGCATTCGCCGTAGGCTCCGGTGTCGCTGACAACGTAGTATCGTAGGCCGTAGCTCCGACGGTCGCCTTGATTACGCTGCTGCTCGTCTTTCACCGATTACCGCTGTCCTCTGCCGTTTCCGTTAGCCTTGTGGTCCCAGTGTGTTGTCTCGGAGGGCTCTCAATGACTTTTTGAGCTCTCTCCAATTTTTTTTCTTCTCTCTTTCTTTTTTTTTTTTTATAGACTTGTCTAATGTATTTACGGAGTAATTGTTTCTTCTCGGTCTTGTAGTTTCTCGCTCCTTTTTTGAGATACCCGGTAGCGTTTTTCAGTAGACGTATTTCCGACGTCCACTAGTTAGCTCCGATGATTTCTCTTTTGAATTTTTTCTTTCTTCGTCACTTACACCACCCTTTTCTTACCCGTAATTCACTTTCTGTTCACAGGTAGTGCCTGACCCGGCGGACACCGATCCCACCGCTGCCACCAAATTGTCGTGCCCGTGTTGCCAGGACACGAAAAGAGTTCGAGATCGGTGATGCGGGCGCGGCAGGGTGTGTGGCGGTGGATGAAATGTAGTAGAAGTTTTGACTACTTGTTGTAGTGTTAAATATAAAAAGGTTTATTTAATTTGTACACTTGTATGAGTTTTAATTACTACTCCCGTACTTATGAGTTAATATGCGTACCGCGCGTAAGTCACGTATGACGCGGATGTCGCGGCGAGAGACCGAGATGTTAAGCCTGACGCGAGCGGTCTCTCCGCTTTTTTATAGTATTGTTTTAGACTTGTCGGAGGGGGTGCCTGGCGACAAGAACATTACCATATTTGGTAATGGTGTCATGCGTTTTGAATTGAGGTCCTAAATGCGGAATGTGCAAGGTGGTGCTTATCGCAGCACTTGCACATCGCTTTCTTGTTGTGGCGCAATTGAAACAATTCCTCGAGAAGTGTTTCAAAAGCGCTGGTACTATTCGCGATTATAACAGCTTTCATGGATACTTGTATTATAGGAAAACATAGCTAAATTCAAATAATCATCCCAATTATTTTCTCTTGTAATTTGTATCTTCAAATATTCTGTTAGTGAATGGTGCGATCTTTCAATAAAGCCTTGGGATTGAGGGTGATAGGCTGTTGTCTTATATTGTTTGATGCCGAATTTTTTTGAAAGGTTTCTCATTAAAGAGGTTAAGAAATTAGAGCCTTGATCGGTTAAGAGAGCTTTGGGAGCTCCGTAAATGCAAATAAAATTCTTCGTAAAGGCGTCTGCTATTGCCAATGAGGTTGTTTCGTTCAAAGGAATTGCTACTGAATATTTCGTAAGTAAATCTTGGATTGTTAAAATATGTGTATTTCCTTTGTCGGTTGTGGGTAAGGGTCCCATTATGTCTAAGGCGATTTTATCGAAGGCGGCACCGGGGGTGTCTGTAATAATCATAGGTTGTTTAATTTTGATTCGCGTTAATTTTTTCAATTGGCATTCTCTACATCGTTGAATAAATTTTTGGATATCCCTTTTTATGTTGGGCCAGGAATAATTTGTTCGTAATCTATTATATGTCTTTGTAACTCCTTTATGTCCGCCTATAGCAGATGAATGATTTTCGTCTATAAGTATATGTCTGTTTTCTTCTCTAGGAGTTTGAATTAGTCCCTTGCAAATTGTTATATTAATGTTCTTGTCTTCAAAATGTTTTATTAGTTGCTTCTGAATATAATTCCAGGGAATATCGTCGAAACGATCCGTTTTTCGTATACTGAATGATTTCAAATTTATTTCTCCTACTACGTCTAGGAGGGATTTAATACAATTTTTTACGTTGTCTAAATCTATAAGCGTTTAATTATCTATTTTGATTGGAAGTGAAATAAAACTTTGGTGCCGAAAGCATTTACCTTAGCTCTTTCTAAATTTATATTTTCGTATTTCGGAAGACGTTCAGCTTGCTGGTGTTCTTTCGCACCGTTATCATATGGGGTTCCGTTTAAGGTTATAAATATTACTTGATTATCATTTTGCAATAAAAGGGTTTCGCGCGTTTCTTTAATTTTTACGAGAGGTTGAGGTCGCGGTAAGTTCGCGGGTACAGAATTTGATTCAAATATTTCCTCATCATCACTGCTTTCGGTTCCTTCCGTGAATTTTGCATTTGATTGTTCTTCCTCTGAGATTGGAGATATATTTTCCCATTCCATATTTTGTGTTTCAGTTAAATCTTGGTTATTAATTTCGTTGCTGTCGTACGGTATCTCGATTTCTACGACGGGTTCTATATTCTGAGGATTTTGGATGTTAATTGGAGGGAATGTGAATGTTTGATTTGTTTCTGTGGAAGGTGATGGTAGGGCATTATCATCTAAACTCTCAACTGGGGGATGACCTTGTAAGGGTTGTGATAGAGTGTGTGAATTATCAAAGGTGCTGCTATGTTGCTGTCTTCTGGGTGCGGTACGATAAGAGAATAAAGATTCATCAGAAGATTCATTAAAAATGGAAGGATCTGGAATGGAGAGAGGATTACTCGAGGCGATCGGAGGATTTCTTGATAGAGCGTCCGCATTACTGTTGAGAGTACCCTTTTTATATTGAATTTCAAATTCATATTCAGACAATTTAGTGCGCCACTTCCATAATCGTGATGAAGGGTCTATAATTGAATTTAACCACACCAGGGGTTTGTTGTCTGTAACGATTATAAATTTTCTGCCGTATAAATAAGGTCTAAAATGATTGACGCAATAAATGATAGCTAAACATTCCTTCTCGATAGTTGAATAATTTTGCTCCGCTGGGTTTAATACTCTAGAGGTATAAGCAATTGGAAGGTCTTTTCCTATGGGTCCCTGACTCAAAATTTATCCTACGGCGTAGCCTGATGCGTCCGTTGTTAGATTAAAAGGACGGGAAAAGTCTGGGTATTGCAAGAGTGGTTCTGTAGTTAGATAGTTCCGCAGTATTTCAAAGGCTGCGTCGTGCTGCGTGTTCCATAAAAATTGTTTATCCTTTTTTAATAAATCTGTCAAAGGTTTAGCTATTTTAAAAAATCCAGAAAAAAAACGTCGGTAATAACCAGCGAGTCCTAGGAATTCTTTAATATTTTTAGGTGTTTTAGGTACTGGAAATTCCTGTATTGATTTGATTTTAGAGGAGTCAGGTCTTACTCCGTCCGAACTTATAATATGACCTAAATATATCACTTTATGTCTTAAAAATTCGCACTTATCTGGTTGCAACATCAAATTTGCTTTTCTTAATCTTTTCATTAATCTTTGAAATTTAACGCGATGTTCCTCTAAAGATCGAGCATAAATTACGATGTCGTCCATGTATACAAATAATTCGTTGCCTTGTAATCCTGACAATACGTTATCCATTAATCGTTGGAATGTAGCCGGTGCGTTTTTAAGTCCAAATGGCATTCTTTTAAATTCATAATGACCGTATGGTGTACTAAAAGCTGTTTTAGGTGCGTCCTTTTGTGACATTGGAATTTGGTGAAAGCCAGACGCCAGATTTAATACGGAAAAATATTTTGCATTGCCCAATTGGTCTAAAATGTCTGTAATATTATGCAGTGGATATGCGTCGCCTATGGTTTTTTCGTTTAGTAATCGATAATCTATTACCATTCTCCATCTTTTATTTCCGTGTGAATCTGCCTTTTTTGGCACTATCCAAAGTGGCGAGTTATAAGGTGAATTTGAAATTTGAATTATATCCTTTTCTAATAAATTATTAACTTCTCTATCTACTTCTTCCTTATGCACAGGTGAAAATCTGTATTGTTTAACGTGAATAGGTACCTCATTTATTGTAGGAATTGAATGCTCAGCGGAATTTGTAGTATCTAGTTGTTCATTAGGTAAATAGAATCTATCTGAATTTTCAAGAAATAAAGACTTCACGTGCTCTCTTTCTTCATTATTCAAATGGTCAAGGCGTAATGAATTTAATATTTCAGCTTCTCTCAACGTTGGTGAGTAGGAGCTTGAGCTGGGAATGGAATCAAAAGGACCATAGGCCGTCGGGATCCCTCGGGTCTCAACAGCACCACAGACAGTCACGGGCCCTCGGTCGCAACCGTTCAGTGTGTCCGAAAAAATGGAATTAAAAGAACTTTCATGTGCGTGATCAATTAATTCAGAGTTTGGAGGGGAAAAGAACGGACCGTGGGTACCAGCAAGCCCTCGGGTCGCGGTACCAACACAAGGATCTCCATGACCTCGGCCGGAGAACTCCTGTGTATCCAAAATATCAAAGTCGAGTAATTCGACATGGGGAATTTCAGCATTGATCACCTCTGAAGTTGTATTAAAAATGGGTAAGTATGCCTTGCCTTTATGATTAGTGACCACGGCGTCGCCTAAGAGTATGCCGTCTTTAGATTTTAATCGCGGGAGATACCCCTGAGGTTTCTTAGGGTTAGTAATTACGACACAAAAGGGTGCAACAGTACGCGGTTGAATTTCGATTTGTTCTACCTCGGCGAACGGAATGCGTACTGTGTCACAAAAAATTGAATTTTCTTTATAATTAATAGTCGCGTCATGTTGAATAAAGAATGCGGTGCCTAAGACACCATGTTGTTTAAGTGAAAAATTCTCGGGTAGAATATGAAATTTAGTTTGTTTCCCGAGTAAAATAATAAATGTAGAGCCTTAGGTACGAATGGATTCCGGCGAAATGCCTTGCAATATCATTTTTATCGATTTTTATGTAACTCTTGCGACACTCTTTTCTTATTAAATTAATGTCGGACCCTGAATCGACCATGAAAGTATAGGCTCTATTTAAATCTTCAGAAGACAAAACTACATTCGGAGCACTTTTAATTATTTCCCTCACTGGACCGGCTCGCTTGTCTCCTGAAATCTTACATTCGGACGTCCCGTTTTTTCCGTCGCGTCCCGGCGGACGTCGCTCGTTACCGGTGCGCGTGTCTCGTTTCCCGATTCGATATTTTGCGTCGAAGAGGCGGATGGTTGGTGTGAATAAGAATTTCGATATTTTAATTTAATGCAATCATTAATAAGATGTCCCTCGGTTTTACAATAACGGCAGAATTTTCCAGTAGGGGCATTGGGACCTGGTTGTCCCGGAACGAGAGGCTTGATAAGGGGTGCAGAGGATCTTTGTAAAATGCTTCGAGGCTGGTTAGGATCAATGTGTAATTGCGGGTAAATTCCTCGGGGGTGGAAGGAGCGTCTTGTCTCACAAGGGGCATAGGGGAATAAGTTTTGGTAATAGGAGTTTTGCGTCGCTGTGTTTCGGTTTCCAAAGTTTTCGACCTTTGTATTGCTTTCATATAGGCTTCATCTAAGTTATTATATCCTTCAATTTTAACACGAATCAGTAATTCTGAGGGTAAACCATTTATAAAGCTTTCTAGTACATCAAAATCAATGCTATCCATCATGTAATCATCAAGTCTATTATGAAATTCTAGTTCTCCATCAATTATGGCTGTTCGTAATTCTTTAATGCGAGCGATGTAATCAAAAATACTTTCATTTTGTTTTATATAGGCATTGCCAAGTTCTCCTTTATATTGATTCAATGATTTATTTGGGCCAAAAATTTGTTTTAATTTTCGCGTTAATGCGGCAACAGTGTTGAAGTGTGTGCCCTCAATGGCTGTGTATGCGTGCCCGATTAATTTATTAAGTATTAATTGTATCAAATAAGGTTCTTGATGAGGCGGAATTAAATCTAAAGCGCGCTCACACAATTTACTGAATTGAAATACGGACATTCGTTGCCCGTCATATTTTGGAATTGAATCGACTATGTCCTTTAAACGGATAGGTGATGGTTCAAGAGAATGGGGAGAATGTATGGGAGTAACGGGAGAATTAATTCTTTCTTCATATGTGCGTTGTTGTGTTGAGGCTCGTGGCCGTGAATTATTTTGTAGCGAGGTAATTTGTTCTTGCAAAGTATCAACTTGGTTAATTAATGGTTTAATTGTTTGAATTTCTTTGTATAAATCTGCCATTATGGCTTGAGTGTTCTGAGTATCTAAAAGATTCCTGCTATATGCCTCCTTTTCTCTTCGTAATGCTTCTGCCATTTCGCGAACTTCCTTTTCTTTTTGCTCTAATTTTTCTAATCTATCTTTAACATGATCTGATTCCTCTGTGGTGAATTCCGCAGTTGCTTCCGGAAGGGATTTACTTGAATTTGAACGTAAACTTCTAGTTATCATTGTGTGTGAAATTAAATTGTTTTGTGTAACTAATGCTTCCTAACGATGTCACTTTGACCAATCCCACCGCGCTGCCACCAGATTTTTATGTAACGTCCTTCGCGACCGCTCAGACACAAAAAACGTTATGTTCCCGTTTTTGTTTTAGGCCTGCCTGCATACACCGACAATAGCCTGGGCTGGTAGAGAACTGTGCATCGAGAGGAAGTGATTTATTCGTGTTGTGAATTCGTGTAAAAAATAATGTGTTTTTATGTTACGCTTCTAATATAAAGGGTGGTTCATATTTCGATGCTGTGCGGGAGACGACTTTGCAGTAAATCAGGTTCATAAAGTTGTCAAACATTTTTTATTTCTCTTGTACAAACTTTAGGAATGTCTCCAAAGGTTCCAGGTATTCTTGCAATATCGCAAATTGCAAATTGAACCGTTGGATGTACAATTGTTGTAATTCGCGTTCGTTGCGTCGTTGTTTCAGAATGCGGCGGCGCCGAGCCACATCGCGCAAATGACGCCTACGATATCGTCGCGAGCCAAGAATGGGGGACGGCTCCCTTATTGGCGGTAAGGAGGTGGTAACCACGCCTAGTGCCCGGCGTACTAATGGCGCATGATGCGGTCCGGACTCGCGCTCTTGCTCGCAAACGCGACAATCGTACTCCTCTCGGTAGGAAGCGTGCTCGGATTCCAAATCTACCGTTTCAGACTCGGACACCCCGCGTCCGTGCTCGAAAGCACCTACATTGTTGTTGTCTAAATGTAATTCGCGCGCACCTTCGGAGTCGTTTGCGCCCTCGCGCGTACCTTCGGAGTCATCCGCACCCTCGTGCTCGGATGCCAAATCTACCGTCGTCTCGGAGTCGTTCGCACCCTCGCGCTCTCGCTCGCAAACGCGACAATCGTACTTCTCTCGGTAGGAAACGTGCTCGGATTCCAAATCTACCGTTTCAGGCTCGGACTCCTCGTCTCCGTGCTCGAAAGCACCTACGCTGTGGTTGTCTAAATGTAATTCGCGCGCACCTTCGGAGTCATTCGCGCCCTCGTGCTCGGATTCCAAATCTACCGTTTCAGGACCGGATTCCAAATCTACAGTCATGGTCGATGCTGCGATGTCCAATGCGCGAACATCCAGATTTTCTTCGTAGTCCTCCTCAGCGGAAGAATTCACGTGTCTAGTGATTTCGGTTTCGTTCTTGTTGCTCGTAACGCGTCGTACTGGCCGCACCACGCAAATATTTTCTGAATATGCGATAGATAAATAAATTATTTTTTGAAGATACATTATAATTGCGTAATCGGCTCAATGGCGTCGGTGGTAAACCGCGAATAATCATAAACACTCATGAGGGCAGTTTGCTGCGAAATGCGCTTCGTTCGGGTGCGCCATGGCTAGTGTACTGATATATTTTGCCATCCGCGTCGGAGTTTTTATATGAACGCGTCCTATCAAATCGACCTCGAGCGATAAAAATCGTAAACAACTCTCTCGTATTCTCACGCGCCGGCTATCCGTAACTCGAGATAACGGTGGCTCGGCTTCAGGGTCGCGGCTTTTGTGTCGCTAATCTTCCCAGACATCAACCGACGACGCGCTCTCCGCTTCAAGTGCGTGGACGGGGGACGTCCGTCGTGACCGTGTGATAGCATCGATCTCGGCACGGAATTGCACTTGACGTCCGTCGTGACCGTGTGATAACATCGATCTCGGCACGGAATTGCACTTGACGTCCGTCGTGACCGTGTGATAGCATTGATCTCGGCACGGAATTGCACTTGACGTCCGTCGTGACCGTGTGATAGCATCAGCGACCGAACCACTCGACATTGTTTGTCTCGGCACGGAATTACCATACACTCTTCCCTCTTTATCACTATCTGTTGTTGGACAGATAATATTAGTTGCTTTATACACGTGCGTAAAATATAATGCTCCAATTTTTACAGATTCTATAAAATGCAACAATTGTTCGAAACGATCGAAGCTGGAATCGCTCCGAGTCTTGTATAAAATCTGATCGCCCACGCTTTCAAACGTAGCGACGTTACTGTTGCAAAAGCGATCCATGTTTCTAGCGATCAATGTCTCCTGCGCAGACTACTCCCACGAAGAGGACATATCATCGGTGTCTCGTTAAAGCGCCGTTATTGTTCGTTAGATACATTCTGCTCTTTGTCCTCCGATACGATGAAAAATTTGACATCGTACAATGCGGGATTACTGGCAAATTGTTCATTGATTATACTTTCATGCAAGCGGCGCCATTGTTGTTGCAATCTGTGTCGTACGATGATGTCCACGATAATGGATATTGTGCACAGCGCCAATATAATAACTGCGACAGTACGAATCAGACAGAGTCGTCGCCTCTTTCCCGTTGTGTGACTGAGTTGGAATATTTTGCGATTTAATACACCTTCACGGCGAGTAGGCATCTCCTTTCGGTCCCGCAACATCTTCAATATCTTATAAGCTTGCTCTTAGGATCGTGGCATGAATTGGGCGAGTAGTATTTTAGACACGATAGATACGGTGAAAGGCAGGAACGATGCTCGCGGCGAATCAAAGTACGATTTACCAGCGATGTTGCAACATTTACACAATTTAGCACCCAATACGTTTCCATCTCCGATAGCAGTAGGTAAACAACAATTTGGCAAAGCGATGACGATAACATCACCGGTACTTGACGCCGTGACCTATTTGAAAGCAGCCTCTATGGAAATGTTGAGCGTGCATGACAGCAGTATTCCGATGTGCCTTCGCGATATTGTTGTGCCCCAAGGTGGTGAGACACGCTGAGTAGATTCGGGATCGGTGGGTCGAGGATGCAAAGGCGGAATGATGTAGTTTGATAAATAAATTTAATGCACTTTTTATGTGAACTTCCCGAGTTCTTATTACTTAATACAATTTGACGGTCGCGTAAGCTGCTGTCGCAGAACCGGAGGAGCAATAGCCTATTTGGCGTTCTTCTCTGGTCTTTTTATAATCTATAATTAGGTCGTAGGCGGGGGTGTTTGGACAACTGTAAAGTTGTTACATTTACTGCTGACCTGTCCCCAATATGTTATAATATATTTTCAAGGCGACGCTTAGCGTAGCACTTGCGCAATCATAATAATGTTGTAGCGCTGTCGAAGCGGTTTCTTACGAAACGTTTCGGCAACGCTAAAAATAATACTAACGATTATAACAATATGTACAAGATGTTCCTGAGCTCCAAGCAGCTGGAACGTTCCCGTGCGATGAGTGTGGTATTCACGATGATGAATCAATCTCGATCTCGTCTAAATTTCTACAAAGATGTCGCGTTATTGGCCTCCGGTATGTTGACGTCTAAAGTTCAACGTCTACTACCGCTAGATCGTGGTATTCGCGGCACCGAGATCACGATGCAAGATATTTTCAACGATATGGCGTACCGCATGGATCGGAAGGATGTAAATCTGGCCTCGTTCACAACAGCACGTTACGAGAACCCATATTTACGACTAATGCGCGGTATGATTCTGGAGGCGTTGCGCGAATTCGCCGGCAATACGGATAAACAGTAGGTATTATATAGGGGTTCTAACCCTTGGTCCTCCGAGGGGGGGGAGGGGCGGGGGGTACCGCGGGCGAGGGGGG
>NW_022639727.1:293900-294071 GCF_010583005.1 Odontomachus brunneus
GGGTAAAGCACAAGCCAATAGTCCGCAATCAACAAGCGAGTCGCAATCAAAATCCTCGTTATCACGTATCACTTTCGCAGCATAATCCCAATCAATGGTTTTTGACTCGTAACATACGCCGGTGATGTTATTCTGTTGTAAAATCTTTACAAACTTTTTAAACTTTGTGTC
>NW_022639727.1:295152-295800 GCF_010583005.1 Odontomachus brunneus
AGTGCCTCGAGTTGTTGGAAGAACATAGTCGGGCTAAACGACCGCGATTATCGATCGGTATTAGACAGTCATTGATTGCTCGAATCGCGCAACTCGAGGGGTTAAAAAATACGTTGCGCACACGTTTCGTTCACGCGGGTGTAGGACACAGTACGAGAGATGCAGGACTCGTTTGGCGCGAGGTTGATACCGCGTTCGATAACCGCATATTAACCGGAATTATCATCAACGCGAACCACATCGAACCTCGTCAATTTCTCGAGGATGCAAAGAATATGGTGCTCGAGCACATACGGGATGCAATGGAGAGACACGTAAACGTGAAAGTGAACACTGTGTTTAACGGTGAGTTCGTCGCGGGTGAAAAACGTGCGGTAAAGAGCATCGCTACGAAAAATTGTGAACTCTTTTCCACATCCAACATAGAAGATTGGTACGAGCGACGCATCGTTGAGCCCACATTAGCATCGTTGGAGGAATTCCAAGAACGCGATAGTGGGTGGGCATTATCGCGAATACTCAATCTTACAATCAATGTGAACAAATACAATCTGTTGCACGAGGGTTGCCACTTGGAGTTACCGCGTGTGATACAACTTAAGCGGGCTGTGATCAATGTCAAATCTCCGGACAATGCATGTTTCGCGT
>NW_022639728.1:0-2596 GCF_010583005.1 Odontomachus brunneus
AGTAAACCACCTTATAATAACACCTTTATAATTTCACAAAATGAATAAGGTCCACGAGATAATAGCAGAATACCCCAGTATATTGGATGTGAAATGCCTTATAATAGCCGGATATAAATATCAAAATCAGCTAGACGCTCTATGCACTAAGTGCTATATTCGGAAATCACTTCCGCCAGAATTAAAATACGGAATTTTTCACGGCTTTTTCCTAGGTCCATTGGAGTAAGTACATTGCTCAATTTGTCATCATAACCTCACAATGATAGACCCAATTATATATTGCCCCCCATGTTTCAATAAATACAAGCGCACTCTTAATAAACTCAAAGAAGGTGGTTATAGAACAGACACACTAACCTCTATAATATATAGTCATTTCACTAACAAGGTCATTAAAATTAACCTTTCAGAATGTGCCGACCAAGACCCCCAGTAGTGTATAAACACCCGATTGTCAAGGGATTTCCGGGTCTTGATTCTACTTACTGTTCACTTGCGCTAGGATACATTGCCGAACGCGAGACGGACGAGGCCTTATGCCCCAATTGTCTTTTTGATTTAGATTACCCTCCTGAATGTGTTATTGCCGAATAGCACGGTTTTATTACAAACGCATCATTAGTCATGCCCTGCATGAGATGCAGTACTAATACGGCTCGTAATCAGCCGATAAAATATTGTTTCAAATGTTATTCAGCATATATAAGCTTAATCTCACTCTTGAGAAACCAAATAGGGATAGATCCCATTAACATTAGCTCCCTCGTCTTTAACCATAGGAACAACGAGGTCATAGACTTAACAATGCATGCCGATGTAACAAACGGTATAAATACTACTCTTCTCGATAATGAGATTTAAAAATCGTTTATTAAACTTTAATTTTGCATACATGTATTACACACCTAGATAGTAAGGGCATTTTCTTTTTCCACTACGCCCATCACTAATATTGTATTCTGACATTACATTCTTTATATTACATAACTGGTGGCGACCATTCAATATTGTAAAACGCCGACCCGCGCATAGCATCGTTATATCCATCATATTGTACTCCATAATGGAAAATATAATATTCTTATCATAACCGTCCGAACTTCCATAAATTAATGCTAATCCCTGACTACAAAGGGCAAGAGAGAAAACACACAAAACAAAAAAAAAATTAATAAAATATATATAAGAAAAAAATACAAAAATAATAATAATTTTCTTTTAGCAACTTAGTATGTAACCTTAGAATAAGTTATAAATCCTACTGATTTACAGAGTCAACAACAACATGCTACTTACGGGCATCTTGCTGATGGCTCTCTCGCCTGCTAATTCATTATTGGGCTTCGACTGCGGAGGTCGACACCTCAATATAACATCCGTTTCACTTCTTAATTCCGGAGACTGCAACCTCGACATCAAGACGACCAACGATACCAACGTCTACATCCAGCTTCTCCAGCTGTCGGAATATAATTACGCCAAGGTCACCCAATGCAAGGTGGATATCCAACGCCACATTTATTACTGCGGAATGCACTCTCACGTTTCGATCGTGAGAGGCGGCTATTCTACTTACATAGACGACATCAGACGCAGCAATTGCATGCAGATGCACGAAACTGGAACTGGCAATATCGGTTTTAACCGAGTAAATAAACTCGAGGTCAACACCACCAATATCCGCGACCTGATAATGGCAGGAACAGTAAACGCTGACGGAAGATGCACTGGAGGAAACTATAACGACCTATACGGCAACTGGGACGATGTTGTCGTGATGGCTGTCGCGAAGATTACATTAAAATCATCATACGTACCAGTGCACCTGAATAGTGGAAAAATCCATTTAAAATCCGGAACCACTTGTGATCTAAAGGACGGACGTTGCGTCGACCCTGATGACGGTTACACCTACTGGGACGCCGTACCACGATCCACCTGTGACTTCCACGCATATGATGTCCTATATGAGGGATTTGCGAAAAGAATCAAAGACGACGCCGCACAATCAAATTCGCTCACCGTCTATTCTTGTAACGTCCCTTGCGACCACTCAGACACAAGAAAAGTTTGCTCTCTTTTGTTTTAGGCCTGCCTGCATTCACCGACAATAGCCAGGGCTGGTAGAGAGCGGTGAATCGAGAGGAAGTTATTTAAGTGTGTATTTAAGTGTAATGAGAGTGAAGTGACTCGAAAGTAATAACTTTCTATGAAAAATGGTTAGATTGTAATAAGTAGTAGAACGGAAATATAGGGTAAAATGGTTCTGATTGATGTATGTAAATGGAATAAAAAATAAAGAATTTAAAACATGAAAAATATAAGATTCTGAAACTGTATCGAAAATGCTAATGTTATAGGCTGATTGCCTTAAGGGTGCAAGTTTGCAATAAAGGAACGTCTACTAAATAAAGGAAATCGAGGAAAAATACTATTAGGACCTTAACTTAGTTTCCGCCCAAAAAATACTGAGAAAAAGCATTTATTGTAAAAAATTTATTTAAATTATTTCAATGAAAGTATTTTCCATCACTTTCTACAACTTTTTGCCATCTTTCTGGCAACTGGGCGATACCATCTCGATAAAACGATG
>NW_022639728.1:2606-5985 GCF_010583005.1 Odontomachus brunneus
TCCTTGTTCCGTAAGGTTTGGAGAATTAGGCACGACGGAGACAGGCGTTTGCTGTTCCGCGGTGCGAGATATCCACCTGCGTAGTCGCTCTCTATACCTCTTGCCGCATCTCTTCGGCATCTAATATATTGAATAAAATGTTCTACGCTGTACTTGATTTGATTTTAATTGAAAAATCTCAGTAAGAACGATTAAGGTGGTAAGGTATGGAAATAAGCAGTGATATTGTCTCTGGTCTCTCAAGATTTTATATAATAAGATCCTGGTTGCAATGGATCTGTCGAAGTCTCGACCGGGTCTCGACCGATTTGTCAATCAGGAGGCCTTCACGCGGTACTTCGCAATTCGATTTGATTAAGTAAGCTCCAGAGCGCTCGTGAGATGCTACCGAAACTGTCAGAGCTCAGTCTTAGAAAGCGAGAATAATGTGACTAAGAGCGGTTAACGCTACTCGGTACACAAGCAGTAATATGGTGTCACAAGTACACCGCAGCTCTGCAGGAATGTGTGTAAAAGCGTATGGCTTACGACTGACGCAGTTGCCAGTGAAGCATCGAGACCAAAGAATGTATGTAAGGTTTGACAGAGTGTAAAGGATGTACTGGATATAGATCGTTCTTAAAGAGAGAGCAGTAATATGATAATTGCAATTTAATTGAGAGCGAGTACAATAACGGCGGTTAAGCTGGTTAATATAATATGCAAGAATACAGAGCGTATGGCAATATAAAGTAAATGACAATTGGAAATATATGACAATATGTGAATTAGAATAATAATGGTATTAAGAATAGTGTGTAGAAATATAGAACAATTGACAATATGGAATGAGTAACGATATACAAATCAGAGTAGTAATGCAATATTATAATATGCAGTAATATAGGATATACGACAGTGTAAAATAAATGACAATATGAGAATGAATGTCAATATACGATATAAAATCAGAGTAATAAATGTATTGAGAATAATAGTAATTTTAACGATAGGTGGTCGCTCGGATCCTACCGGTCTAGTGTTCGAGTACAAAAGGGGAGAATAGATTTTAGACTTACGGTCGCTTATTCTAGGGATCCGCTGGTCGTGATTGAATTCGCCTGGGCACGCTGTCGCTGCAGTTTCGCACGCAGGTCGGTCGTAGAGAATCTCGGGATAAATGGAGCTCGCTGGCTTCGGTAAAATATAACTCCCGATAAAATGTTCACGCAGCTGCGTGAACGTACACTTGAAATATATAACGAGAATGTATGTCGTATGATGTCCTCGGACCGTGGCGGATGGTACTCGGGGAGAGTCTCGAAAAGCCAAGTTGATGGTATGCTGACGAGACGATGTGGGCACGTTGAAAATCCTCGAACAAAAGCGGGGAGCGCGCCAGGAGCGCGCCTTTTATAGGGCTCCAACGGGGGCTTCGTACGGTTCCGACGGTTTCCGACGGCGGTCGGGCCGCAGCGCCTAATCAGAGCATTCCCTCTGTGTGCATACTCGTGTGATGATTCGGGATTTAGGAGTAAGGTACAGGGAAGTATTTCGTAGGGTAATGGGGAGTTCAAGGTAACACTCCTTCGTTCGGCGCAAAGTGACTTCAACTGGGATGCACTGGACGACATGCATGGCCTCTCCCGCGTTTACTGCCATGTAGCCTGGTCCTTTCATAAGCCTGTAAGCAAATTCGTCGGGTAAAAGGGTTGCCAGAGATAAAATATTTTCAATGACCTTCCTTTCCAGTTTGCAGCGTTGCTCGATCACGTTCTGGTACAAATTCGTCATCTGAGTACGCATGTGTTTCTCTACGTAAACGAATTTCGAGTTTACGTAGCTGAAGATATCGAGATTTTCCACGGAGATGTCGCTTCGTGGTTTTGGCTCATTTCCCTTTGTGGTTTCTACGATGAATAATTTGGGATGTTCCGTGCGTTGTAATGTGTAACCACAGAGTGGGACTTGCTTTGTTGTCATGAGGGCAAATGTGATATCCTGAGAGATGAGAGAATGTAACGTCCCCGCCCTAAAAATCTCTAAATTTTCACGCCGCTAGATATTGCATTAACCTGAGGCCGATTTATGCTAAACTGAGAAGTAGACTGTAAGATATTTCATTTCAGCCGCGAATTCTACTAATTCAATCGTCAGAGACGGCTTAAACTAAAATCACATAAAAAACAGGCAACAACAGTCCTCCTGTAGACTTCAATCCATTAAGGGAAATATAAATCATCATCTAATAATTAGCCGACGGAAAGCCATACGTGACGAAAGGAATAGTAGAAGTATATTTTGTAACGAACTGTATAGGAGCATACTCCACCGCTGTTAGAGTTAAGAGACCGCAACTTTTGTACGCACATATAGCATAAGAATATTCGCGAGACGAACTCGCTTAGGCACGAACGTTCAACGTGACATCATCGCGACGCTACGCATCACGCCACCGAGAACGGCGTCCGGTCCCCCGAGCTTATTGGAGAGATAAGCCGAGGCGTAGAGACTTCCCTTTGCTACCGGCCGACTCGAGACCACCGTGCCTCTACGGAATTCGGCGCTGCGGCCCGACCGCCGTCGGAAACCGTCGGAACCGTACGAAGCCCCCGTTGGAGCCCTATAAAAGGCGCGCTCCCGGCGCGCTCCCCGCTTTTGTTCGAGTGTCTCCCAGCGCACCACATGTCAGCGCAGCCGCGCTCTCCTCAGCATACCAGCTAGCTGTCAACTCAGCTTTTGTTTGAGACTCTCCCCGAGTGCCACACGCTTTTGTTCGAGTACATCCCAGCGCCCACATCGTCTCGCCAGCACAGACAGCTAGCGTACCACACGTTAGCGTAGGAGCGCTTCCCCGTCCGAGGACATCATACATTCTCGTTATATTATTCAAGTCTACGTTCGCGCAGCTGCGTGAACATTTTATCGGGAGTTCTATTTTATTGAAGCCAGCGAGCTCTACTTATCCCGAGATTCTCTACGACCGACCTGCGTGCGGAACTGCAGCGTACCCAGGCGAATTCAATCACAACCAGCGGATCCCTACAATAAGCGTCCGTGAGTCTAATATTCCCCCTTTGTACTCAAACACTAGACCGGTAGGATCCGAGCGACCACCTATCGTTAAAATTACTATTATTCTCAATACATTTATTACTCTGATATTATATCGTATATTGTCAATTATTTCGCATTAGCGTATATTCTACATTACTGCATATTGTATTATTGCATTACTACTCTGACTTATATATTGTTACTCATTCTATATTGCCATTTGTTCTATATTTCTACATATTATTCTCAATACAATTATTATTCTAATTCACATATTGTCATATATTTCCAATTGTCATTTACTACATATTGTCATACATTCCATATTCTTGTACAACATATT
>NW_022639728.1:5995-10357 GCF_010583005.1 Odontomachus brunneus
TTTTGTTGTCATGAGGGCAAATGTGATATCCTGAGAGATGAGAGAATGTAACGTCCCCGCCCTAAAAATCTCTAAATTTTCACGCCGCTAGATATTGCATTAACCTGAGGCCGATTTATGCTAAACTGAGAAGTAGACTGTAAGATATTTCATTTCAGCCGCGAATTCTACTAATTCAATCGTCAGAGACGGCTTAAACTAAAATCACATAAAAAACAGGCAACAACAGTCCTCCTGTAGACTTCAATCCATTAAGGGAAATATAAATCATCATCTAATAATTAGCCGACGGAAAGCCATACGTGACGAAAGGAATAGTAGAAGTATATTTTGTAACGAACTGTATAGGAGCATACTCCACCGCTGTTAGAGTTAAGAGACCGCAACTTTTGTACGCACATATAGCATAAGAATATTCGCGAGACGAACTCGCTTAGGCACGAACGTTCAACGTGACATCATCGCGACGCTACGCATCACGCCACCGAGAACGGCGTCCGGTCCCCCGAGCTTATTGGAGAGATAAGCCGAGGCGTAGAGACTTCCCTTTGCTACCGGCCGACTCGAGACCACCGTGCCTCTACGGAATTCGGCGCTGCGGCCCGACCGCCGTCGGAAACCGTCGGAACCGTACGAAGCCCCCGTTGGAGCCCTATAAAAGGCGCGCTCCCGGCGCGCTCCCCGCTTTTGTTCGAGTGTCTCCCAGCGCACCACATGTCAGCGCAGCCGCGCTCTCCTCAGCATACCAGCTAGCTGTCAACTCAGCTTTTGTTTGAGACTCTCCCCGAGTGCCACACGCTTTTGTTCGAGTACATCCCAGCGCCCACATCGTCTCGCCAGCACAGACAGCTAGCGTACCACACGTTAGCGTAGGAGCGCTTCCCCGTCCGAGGACATCATACATTCTCGTTATATTATTCAAGTCTACGTTCGCGCAGCTGCGTGAACATTTTATCGGGAGTTCTATTTTATTGAAGCCAGCGAGCTCTACTTATCCCGAGATTCTCTACGACCGACCTGCGTGCGGAACTGCAGCGTACCCAGGCGAATTCAATCACAACCAGCGGATCCCTACAATAAGCGTCCGTGAGTCTAATATTCCCCCTTTGTACTCAAACACTAGACCGGTAGGATCCGAGCGACCACCTATCGTTAAAATTACTATTATTCTCAATACATTTATTACTCTGATATTATATCGTATATTGTCAATTATTTCGCATTAGCGTATATTCTACATTACTGCATATTGTATTATTGCATTACTACTCTGACTTATATATTGTTACTCATTCTATATTGCCATTTGTTCTATATTTCTACATATTATTCTCAATACAATTATTATTCTAATTCACATATTGTCATATATTTCCAATTGTCATTTACTACATATTGTCATACATTCCATATTCTTGTACAACATATTAACCAGTTTAAACGCCGTTATTGTACTCGCTCTCAATTAAATTGCAATTATCATATTACTGCTCTCTCTTTAAGAACGATCTTTATCCAATACATCCTTTACACTCTGGCAAACCTTACATACATTCTTTGGTCTCGATGCTTCACTGGCACATGCGTCAGTCGTAAGCCATACGCTTTTACACACATTCCTGCAGAGCTGCGGTGTACTTGTGACACCATATTACTGCTTGTGTACCGGGTAGCGTTAACCGCTCTTAGTCACATTATTCTTGCTTTCTAAGACTGAGCTCTGACAGTTTCGGTAGCATCTCACAAACGCTCCGGAGCTTAATTAATCACAGCGAATTGCGAAGTACCGCGTGAAGGCCTCCTGATTGTCAAATCGGTCAAGACCCGATCGAGACTTCGACAGATCCATTGCAACCAGGATCTTATTATACAAAATCTTGAGAGACCAGAGACAATTTCACTGCTTACTTCCATACCTTACCATCTTAATGGTTCTTACTGAGATTTTCCAATTAAAATCAAATCAAGTACAGCGTAGAACATTTTATTCAATATATTAGATGCCGAAGAGATGCGACAAGAGGTATAGAGAGCGACTACGCAGGTGGATATCTCGCACCGCGGAACAGCGAACGCCTGTCTCCGTCGTGCCTAATTCTCCAAACCCTACGGAACGAGGGTATTTCATTATTAACTCAAACACTCATTATATCGAGGTTCGCGCCTCATTAAAACCATTATCGTCAGGGCCCGTCGCGCCGACAGTGCCCGTTTATTAAAGAGGAACCTAAATACATCGAATTAAAACCACGAGACCAGCGGGTCCCGAATCAGAATTTAGATTTACATCCGAATTTAACTAGTAGCGAACAAGCAGTAGTTGACGCGCTAGTGAGTGTACTGACAGACAATTAATAAACCACATTTTAAATATTAAATTAATTTCATTCTTCAAGAATCGCATACTACGATCCAATACTATTCAAGATACATCCTTTTAGTATTTTTCCTCGATTTCCTTTATTTAGTAGACGTTCCTTTATTGTAAACTTGCACCCTTAAGGCAATCAGCCTATAACATTAGCATTTTCGATACAGTTTCAGAATCTTATATTTTTCATGTTTTAAATTCTTTATTTTTTATTCCATTTACATACATCAATCAGAACCATTTTACACTATATTTCCGTTCTACTACTTATTACAATTTAACCATTTTTCATAGAAAGTTATTACTTTCGAGTCACTTCACTCTCATTACACTTAAATACACACTTAAATAACTTCCTCTCGATTCACCGCTCTCTACCAGCCCTGGCTATTGTCGGTGAATGCAGGCAGGCCTAAAACAAAAGAGAGCAAACTTTTCTTGTGTCTGAGTGGTCGCAAGGGACGTTACATAATTTGGTGGCAGCGCGGTGGGACTGGTTTAGGTGACACCGTTAGGAAGCATTAAAATACACAAAAACAATTTTACACAAATGGCAACTAGAAGCTTACGATCAAATTCAAATAAATCTTTACCTGAAGCCACAGCAGAACTCACTATGGATGAATCAGAGAACGTTAAAAGTAGGTTAGAAAGATTAGAAAAACTAGAAGAAAAAGAAAGAGAAATCCGCGAAATGACAGAAACTTTACGGAGAGAGAAGGAGGCATACAGTAAAAATCTTTTGAACACTCAGAATACTCAAGCCATAATGGCAGACCTTTTTAAAGAAATTCAAACATTTAAACCATTAATTAATCAAGTTAATATCCTACAAGAACAAATCACTTCATTACAAAATAATCCACAACCACGAAGTTCCACACATCAACCTATACACGAAGAACGAATTAATTCCCCCATTACCCCCATTGCTCCCATGAATTCCCCTAATTTTCTCGAATCATCTCCCATTCGTTTAAAAGACGTTGTCGACTTAATTCCCAAATACGACGGGCAACGGATGTCCGCATTTCAATTTAGCAAATTATGCGAATGCTCTCTAGATTTAATTCCTTCCCATCAGGAACCTTTTCTAATTCAATTAGTACTCAACAAATTAGTTGGACACGCGTATACTGCCATCGAAGGCACACACTTTAACACGATCGCCGCTTTAACACGAAAGTTGAAACAAATTTTTGGACCGAATAAATCTTTAAATCAGTACAAAGGAGAACTTGGTAACGCTTATATGAAACCTAACGAAAGCATTTTTGATTATATCGCTCGCATCAAAGAATTACGTACGGCCATAATCGACGGTGAACTCGAACTTCATAATAGACTTGACGATTATACTATGGACAGCATTGATTTTGATGTTTTAGGAAGTTTTATAAATGGCCTACCCTCAGAATTACTAATCCGCGTTAAAATAGAAGGCTACAACAATTTAGACGAAGCGTTTATGAAGGCGATACAGATGTCTAAAACTCTAGAGACCGAATCACAACGACGCAAAGCCTCTTTCACTAGATCTTATTCCCCTGCACCTTTAGCTAGGCAGGACGCTCCTTTAATTCTCCGTGGAACTCATCCGCCATTGCAAATTGATCCTAACCAGCCCAGAAGCATTCTGCAGAGACCCTCTGCACCTTTCATTAAACCACTCGTTCCTGGACAACCTGGTCCCAATGCCCCTTTCGGAAAATTTTGCCGATACTGTAAAACCGAGGGACATCTTGTAAATGAGTGCATTAAATTAAAATATAGAAATTCGTATCCGCGACAACAAGCCGCTCCTTTAACTCGGGATACCGCAACTCAAAACATAGAGTCGGGAAACGAGACACGCGCTCCGGTAACGAGCGACGTCCGCCGGGACGCGACGGAAAAAACGGGACGTCCAGTTGTAAAATTTCAGGAGACAAGCGAGCCAGTCCAGTGAAAACCCCAATTAAAATAAGTGCTCCAAACGTAATCTTGTCTTC
>NW_022639728.1:10367-11314 GCF_010583005.1 Odontomachus brunneus
AACGGAAAAAACGGGACGTCAAACTGTAAAATTTCAGGAGACAAGCGAGCCAGTTCAGTGAAAACCCCAATTAAAATAAGTGCTCCAAACGTAATCTTGTCTTCCGAAGACTTAAAGAGAGCCTACATCTTTATGGTATTATCGATTCAGGGTCCGATGTAAATTTAATAAGGAGGCAATGCCGCAATGATAAAGCGAAGATCAATAAAAACGACGAAATGATACTACAAGGTATATCACCGGAACCTATTCGTACCTTAGGCTCTACACTCATTAATTTGCTCGGGAAGCAAACCAAATTCCACATTTTGCCCGAGAATTTCGTACTAAAACAGCATGGTGTCTTAGGCAGTAACGTCCTTCGTGACCGTTCAGACACAAAAAACGTTATGTTCTCGTTTTTGTTTTAGGCCTGCCTGCATACACCGACAATAGCCTGGGCTGGTAGAGAACCGTGCATCGAGATGGTGTTGTCGCCGTGCGAGTATCCTGAGATGCCTCTCACGACTGAGTTCAGCAGGGCTGGTTTTTCGGCTGGGAACATGATGTGGTCGCGGAGTTTCTCAATGTCGTCTTGGCTGTAGATTCCGCTTGAAGCAAGAGGTCCAGGTGTAAGGTATTTCCAGGAGATTTTGGTCAACGGCTGAAGTTGTTGCGGAGGTGTCTGTTGCACATGAGGATCAGGTGTCAGCTGTATCCAGGTGTCTTCTATACGGTAGAGAGTAGGTAATTCGTAAGAGCACTCTCTTTGAGTTCCCACACGGGTGATAATTCGGGATTTAGGAGTAAGATATAAGGAGGTATTTCTCAGAGTGATGGGGAGTTCAAGGAAACATTCCTTTGTTCGGCGTACAGTGACTTCGACAGGGATGCATTGGACAACGTGCATGGCCTCTCCAGCGGTCACTGCCATGTAGCCAGGCCCTTTCATGAGTCTGTAAGCAAAT
>NW_022639728.1:13833-13987 GCF_010583005.1 Odontomachus brunneus
GACGCGTAATATCGCGTCCACACTCGACCGTCCCTCCCGGAAGCCGTACTGCTCAGCGCTGAGCGTCGGACTACTCCGGGATAGGTGCCGGACGAGGCGGGCGTGTATTATTCTTTCGAATAACTTGCCCGCCTCGTCCAGTAGGCATATCGGC
>NW_022639728.1:14179-14626 GCF_010583005.1 Odontomachus brunneus
TTTCTTGGCGCCGAGCCTCTTGACGGCTTTGTCGATCTCCACCTCGGTGACCCCGACCGACTCGTCCTCCCCGTCCGTGGGGGGGGGGGCCTTGTAGGGGGGAATACATGCTTCCTCCCATGGAAAGAGGGCCCCCACCACTTCGTCTAGGAAGTCGGGGTCCAGGGACGCCGTTGGAGGGGGCGCCCAGTTGCGCAAGCGCCTCATCACAATGTGATACGGGCGCCCCCATGGGCCCCTGTCGATGGTGGAGACCAACACATCCCAGGCACGGGCCTTGGCCGCAAAGATGGCCGCCTTGAGGGCGCCGCGTTTTTCGCGGTACGCCCCCGCGGCGGCCATCCCACCTACACTAACCCTTCCCCGCCGGTCCATCTCACGCCTGGCTTGGCCGGCGCAGCGCCGAAGTTCGGCAATCTCCGCCGACCACCAGTACATGGACCGGCG
>NW_022639728.1:14636-14794 GCF_010583005.1 Odontomachus brunneus
CGTCGTATGCATGGAAGTCGCAGGTGGCTCTGGGTATGGCGTTCCAGTATGTGTGTCCGTGATCGGGGTCAACACAGCGTCCTTCTTTTAACTCGCAAGTGGTTCCGGACTTCAAGTGGATCTTTCCGCTGTTTAGGTGTACTGGTACGTATGATGAT
>NW_022639728.1:15439-15891 GCF_010583005.1 Odontomachus brunneus
CCCGGCCCGCCCCTACGCTCCCGACCGAGTTTGCTGGGGGGCGGAGGGGTTTAATTCCCCTCCGCCCCTCTCGGTCAGGAGCCTCCTGGCACTGGGAGGGGGGTGGGCGGCCTGAAAGCCCGCCTTTGCAGACCGGTCGCCCTGCCCCCCTCCCGGAGGCGCCTGGTTTGACTTCTTGTCACGGGGGGGGGAGTAGCGCCTTGCAGCGCGTCTCCCCCGCCCGACCAGGCGCCTCCTGTCTCCCCCCCGCCGGGCCCTCCGTTGATCAGAAGGGCCCGGCGGCATTGTTGGGGGCTGCGGCGCACGCGCGGGTACCCCGGCGAAGGGAACGCCAGCGGCGGCGTCCCCTCCCCGCCCGCGAATGCGCCGCCCCTCCACCCCGCGCTGATGCGCGTGTAGGCGAGGCGCCGCTCTCCTTCTGCGGCGCCTCGCCCCTTCTCCGGGTGCGGCGG
>NW_022639728.1:16197-16741 GCF_010583005.1 Odontomachus brunneus
GGTACTCACCGAAGCATCCATGTCCGGTGAGTACCTGCGTTGTCCGGAAGGACAGCTCTCCGCGGGCCCTGTCTACCCATTCTTGTAGACAGGGCCGAATGGCCTCGGCGACCCTCATTCCCGAATGGCCCGTCGCCTTCTCCAGGTGGATGCCCCACCTTAGGAGGAGGCGTTGACGGGCCTGCACTTTTGCCATTCCAATGGCCCCGGCCAGATGTTCGTAGTCTCCCCCGGCACGGAGCTCCTTAACACGCCGATAGTTCTCGGCGTGCATTTGTGCAAGGAGCTCCAGCGGGGGCAGACCGGCCAGGGCCGTGGCGGCCATATGCGACGTCGTCCTATAGGCCCGGGCGAGGCGAATGACGACCCACCGCTGAGCGGGTGTCCCAGCGCAGTTATGCGCCGGTTGGTCGCCATCGCACTCGCCCAGACCGGGGCCCCGTATAGAGCCATGGACTGGACGACGCCGGCATACAGCCGCCGTGCCTTCCTTTTAGGGCCGCCGAGATTGGGCAGGAGGCCACCTAACATGTTGGCCACCCTG
>NW_022639728.1:17721-19849 GCF_010583005.1 Odontomachus brunneus
ACCAGGACCGGCCTGTGGGGGCGCCTCGACATGAGGCCCCCCAGCCGGTCCAAAAGGTGCTCGAAGTGAGCGAGGTCCCACGATGGTAGGGCGTACACCCCGACCACGTCTAGGGCCCCCCACTCGACCGCGACGTATCCTCCCCCCTCTCCACCAGGGAGATTGGGGGAGGAGGCCTCCCTATCTATATGGTAGATCGCCACCGAGCATTTGCCACTCCGCCCCTCAACGTCACCCATTATGGCCGGGTGACTCCCGGGGACGGAGTGAGGCTCGGAGGCGATCCCCAGTCCGCAACCGCGCTCGCGGAGGGACTGCATAAACAGCTCCTGGGCTCCGCGAGCGCGGTTGAGGTTCGCCTGGAGGAGGCGGGTAGCCATTACGGCTTAGCACCGCTCTCCTCCAGGCCCTCCCCTTTCGTCCCCGCAGGAGGGGGACCATCGTTGGGGTTTCCCCTCTCCCGCGAGGCTATTCCCCCGCCGGCCCCAGCCCCCCGCGGCAACCTCTGCTCCTTGGGTGCAGAGTCCGCGGGAGGGACTGGGGCCCTTGGTAGTGGCGCCCCTTCCTCTAGTTGAGGGGGGGGCTCCTTCTCCTTCCCGGGAGGAGGGGTGGGAGGGGTGTTGGAGGCTTTGAGCCTCCTCCTCCCACTCTTTCCCCCCTTGCCCCGCTTTGCCATTTAGCAAGCGGGGCCTCCCAATCTGTGGCCACAGGACCGTCCGGCGTCGCGACACACCGGGCATGTCGCCGGTGCCTCGCACGCCGCGGCCCTGTGGCCGGCCGAACCGCAGTGGTAACATAGACCACTGCGGTCGGCTTTACTTTTGCACAGGGCTCTGACGTGGCCCCACTCCAGGCATTTGAAGCACTAGAGGGGGCGCTTCGTCAGGGCCTCAACTCGGACGGAGGACCACCCCACCTTGATCCGTCCTCCGCCCGCGATCTTCCGTGCGGCCGAAAGGGAACACTGCACCCAAACCGTCCCCATTCGGTCCGCACCCGGGCGAATAGCCCCGGCCCTAATCTTGCCGGGCCCGCAGCCCCCGGCGACCGCCACCGCGGAGACCACGTCCTCCACGGCGACCGAGTCGTCGAGGTCGCGAACCCGGATGTCGGCCCTCTTCGAGGGACGCGCAATTTGCACGTCCCTATTGTCCGCGAAGAGGGCCGACATACTTTTCACCAGGGCATCCGCCCTGGCCTGTCCCTCGGGACCGGGGATCTCGAGGACCAGTGCGCCTGTTGCGGCCCTTCTGGTCCTGAGATCCCCGATCCCTATCTTGCCTAAATCTATTTGGCCCCTCGCCCGCCGCATGACTTCGGCGTAGCTGCCCGTTGGGCAGCTCACCGTGACGGCGGCGGTACGAGGAGCCTTTGGGAGGACGGGTTTAGTCCCGCCTCCCCCATCCCGCATTACCCTCTTGTCACCCCCCTTGGCCGCGGCACCCTTCTGGGGCCCCGGCTTTCGGGGGGCGGGTAGAGGGGCCTGTTTGCCCCTCCCCTCTTTCCTCTTCTCCCCCCTCCCAACCACTCGGGCCCAGGTAGTCCCGGGCTCGGTGGCGGAAAAGGGAGGGTCGGCTCCCCCGGCCGGTCGCGCCGGCGTTGTCCGGTCCTGCGGGGGGGGGGGTTTGGCCCTCCCACAGGAGCAGGTACATCTGCAAGGGGCGGCCCTCCCACCCACTTGGGGTAGCGGACCGCCCCCGCCATTCTTCTTCTTTTTGTCCCCCCCGCCCCCCTCCACCTCAGGCCGTTTGGCCCCGGCGGGGGTAGAGGACGCGGAGGGCTTGATTTTGGGGGGGGGGGTCGAGGCGCGCTGTGCGGATCCCCTCCGCGCCCCCCTCCCACCTTTTTACTCCCCTTATTGGGGGGCCCGGCGGTCCGCTCCCCCGGTGCAATCCCGGGGATAACGGCCCTCATGGCCTCCATGAGGCGAGGAACTAGGGCCATTACTAGGGCCTCCAGTTCCCCGCCGCTCAGTCCCGCGACCACAGTGGGCGTGCTGTCGGTCGAGGGGTGTCCCCCTCTTGCAGACCCCTGTGGTCGCCCAGCAGCGATTCGGTGGGCCGCGGGGATTGCCCCCACGCCCGCCGTCACCACAACCGTGGTCTTCTTCTTCTTCTTATTTTTTTTC
>NW_022639728.1:19859-24052 GCF_010583005.1 Odontomachus brunneus
CTAGGGCCTCCAGTTCCCCGCCGCTCAGTCCCGCGACCACAGTGGGCGTGCTGTCGGTCGAGGGGTGTCCCCCTCTTGCAGACCCCTGTGGTCGCCCGCCAGCGATTCGGGGGGCCGCGGGGATTGCCCCCACGCCCGCCGTCACCACAACCGTGGTCTTCTTCTTCTTCTTATTTTTTTTCTTTTTCTTCCCCCCGGGCAGGTGTTGAGCCACCCCCTCTATGGGACCATTGCGGGCCCGGAGAGGGGGGGCCTCCCTTTGGGGAAAAGTTCCCTCCCTTATATCCCTCGCCACTTCCTCCCGACACTGTTTCCCGATTCTTTCTTCGTCGGGAGTCGGGAGGAGTGGCAGGGTGGTCCCGACACCTCCCTCAACCATCGATTCCTCCTCACTGGAGGTCGACTGGAGGCGCCGGGACATCGTCCTCTTCTCCTTTTTTTAGCTTGGTGGGCTCTGAGGGGAGCGGGGATCCCTCCCCAGCGTCCTCCGCCCTCTTCCTCTTCCGATCGGCGGACGAGTCACGAGACGCGTGGCCCGTCCGCCGATCCACCTCCATAGTTGTCAGATGCAGCTCGTCAATTTCCATTGGTGAGCTGGAGGGGCCGGATGCTCGGGCCCCCTTCTTCAGCTCACCATGCAGGCGGTCGACCTCGAGCCGAAGCAGAGCGCCCTCTACTCGTAGGCGCTCCATTTCGGCCGAGGCCGCCTCCTGCTCCTTTCTGGCAGCCTCGCTCTGCTCAGAGCCACCGATTATCTCGGTCCTCTGAGCTAGAGCGAGGCTGCATGCGGCCAGTGTGGCCGTGGCGTCCCAAAGGGCCCCCCTATACGGTCCCTTTAAGTTTTTGGATCGCTCCGCGACCTTTTTCACCTCGTCGATGGCCTTTATGGCCATCGACGAGACTTCAGCGGTCTGTTTAGACCGCAGGTCGCGGAGGATCCTCCCCTCCTCCTCTTGCGTTTGGAGGGCCCTCTTCGACTGGGCACGCATGGTCGGGTCCTTGATCCGCTCCACGTCGGCGATCGCGTCGTGCTCCTCCTTCTCTCGTTTCCTGAATGCGAGAGCGGCCGCCGTGTGGTCCCCTGGAAGGGAACGCGTGGCAGGCCGCCCCCGCCCATCCTTTTTGGCAAACCTCTGTCCCGGCGCGGGGGAGACCGACCGCGAGCTAATGTCGCCGTCGCTTCCCCCCGCACCGAGGCTGCCCTCTCCGTTGCTGCGGGAGCGCATCGAGGCCGACAATGGCCCCGCTTGGCGCCCCGCACTCTCGCTGGGGCGTTCGCCCGCCCCAGACTCATCAAAGAGGCCACCGTTTGCCTCTTCCCTCCCGGCCGAGCTGGTGGACGGCTCGGCGTTGGGCGTATTTCGCCCATCGGAGAGGGAGGCATACGCCTCCATCTCCTCCTCCTCTCCTCCTTCGACGCTTTTGTTTATGTTAAATTGTGACATCATATGTGGTTGCCCACCCCTTGTCACCCGAAGGCTTACAGGGCAGGCCATAATGCGTGGAGGAACTAATTACCCCCCAGACGGAGCCCCACGCCTGAGTTCGGGCTTAATACACCCGGGGTGCGCCAGGTGCCCCGGGGTGGACCGCTCGCGACCGGCTAACCCGCCGGCCACTCATCCCCTCGCCGCGGCTCCCAAACTTAGGATTGGGGGGGTTTTTTTATAGAGGTCCCCTTCCTCGCGGCCCAGGCGTTTAAGCCAAGGCCCTCGCTCCCCCGGAGAATCGTCATAGACATGACATAACGACCCCCAGGGGTTTACGATATGGACAGGTCCGACAATTGCCGGAACTGCGCTGTAGGGGTCCTGGCAAATACCACGCAGACCCCTAATGCTCCCCGTGCGCAGCTGCCCACACGGGGGGGCCCTCACGGCCGGTCACGTCGCATGCGATCGTGACCAGGAGGAGTCGCAGGGTTGCCGGGGTGCGGCACCTCTCCACTCAATGTGGGGAGGGCCAATGTACCGGTCCCTGCGACCCCCCCTCCCGTCCCGCCGACCCGGAGTAACCTCCGGGGAAATCCGACGGGAAGGTCGTCCCAGGGTGCGCGACCCAGGCCTCGGAATATGTCCGAGCGGCCCCCGCACCCCTCCACCCCCCGGGTTGTCGGAAAATTCCGACGTGCCATCCCGGGTGTGGGTTCCTCTCCCCACCCTACCCGAGCCGAAGCCCGAGTAGGGACGGATCGAGGGTGTCCCACACTTCAGCTGCCAGTCCGGCGTGCAATGCCTACTCGTGTGGGACCTTCTCCTGTTACCCCGAGACGAGAACTACCCGCCCCGGGGCGGAGGTCCCCCCAACCCCGTCCCCAAGACTGGTGGTGGAGTAAGCCCCACCTAACGGCACCAGCCGGCCGGGCGATTGGAATCAGGGCCGCCTACCCCTACCGGCGATTGGGCCCATCGGCCCTAAGGGAGTCGCCGGGCTCCCCCGCAGTGGAGGGACCCACGTCCCTCTCTAGCAACCGCGGGGCTGCAGCCCACCGCGGTCCGGTTTTCTGTGGGGGTTTTCCTTCCCCGTTGCCGCCGTTAGCCAGCGATCCTCAGGTAGGGGCCTCCCTTTCGGCCGAAACCGAAAGGTACTGCCGCCGAGCCTTCATCGGATCGCCGGTACCCCTCCACCACGGTAAGGTGGCGGCATGGTGGGGGGTAACTGTCTTTCCTATTTTATATAATCTGTTCCATATTTTAATTATAACCTAAGTTCTTAAATGGAAAGTTATTATTATATGTTTTTGGTATATATATTTTTTATTATTATTTTTTTTGTTTGGTTTTTCTTATTTCGTTCTGCCTCTTGTAGTCGGGGGTTAGCATTAACTTATGAAAACTAGAACTACTAAGGAAAGAATATTATATTTTCCTTATAAGGTATAGTATGATATAATAATACTGAGAGTGAATCGATGTTTTATAATTATTAAGTCGTCGCCACCAGATTTTTATATGTAATATGGTGTTGGGTTTAATGGTGGCTTAATGTAAGAGTGTTCTTACTATCTAAATATAAGATATGGATATATGTATATGTAGGAATTAAAATGTAGTAGGAAACTATGTTTTTTCAATGCCACCAGATTTTTTATATGAGGCTATTGTAACGTCCAGGCCTCCAAAAACTTTAAAACTTTCGCGTCACTATAATTTTAAAAGGCCATAGTGGCCATTGGCCGATTTGTGCTAACTGAGTAATAACATAAGTAGTATTTTAAGCGAAAACCTATTTTAACAGCGGATTTAATAATTCAATTGTTAAAAAGGGCCGAGATTAAATTATAAAATCGTCAACAGTACAATAAAAGCACTCTAGTATGATAATATATCATTGCAATTAATGGGGAAGTATAAAAGGCCATACATAACAACAGAATTATTAATACAATTAGAATAATATAAAATATTCGCGTTGCGAACTCGCATGGACACGAACGAACGATAACAAAATGATATCATCGCGTCGCTATGCATCACGCCACCGTGTATCACGTCATTCAGCCACACACATGCAGTACCAGGAAGCTGAAGAGTAGTGGAATCCCTTTAATGAAGGCCGACTTGGGACCACCATGCCACCCTGCAATTCGGCGTTGCAGCCCGGCCGCCGTCGGAAGCCGCCGGAGCCTATATAAGCCTTGCCACCGGAGCGCGAGAGCACTCGTCGTCACAGTCGTCACACTCGTCGTCACAGTCGCGAGTAGTCGCGAGGAGTCGCAATCGCAGTGCTTCATCATTTTTCCTCACGAAACTCACACGTAATTTTCGCTCCGCAGTTCTTCAACATTTTACACACAGTGCGACACACAATTTTGTCAGTAGTTACTCGACATTTTTCTCAGACACACATATATTATTCTGTAACACATAATTTTTACACTTTAACCTCTGTATTAACTAGTCTCGCCGACCCGTTGCTACGAAGCATTTGTTCGGGAGAAATTACACATTACTACACGATATTACACAATTCAGAAACGATACCGAAATATTCTACTTCCTCTCCGGCCGTCGCCTGCTACCAATAGGCCACCGCCCGGGCCCTTCGACTGACCGCCGGCAACACCGACCGACCATTGCGAGCGTGTCCTGGCGAATTATTATAAGAGCGACGCACAGCTACTACACAATAATCGTAAGTTACTATTATATTAGCTTTTGAGTATTTACACGACAAATTATAAGAAATTCATT
>NW_022639728.1:24062-24309 GCF_010583005.1 Odontomachus brunneus
AGGCCACCGCCCGGGCCCTTCGACTGACCGCCGGCAACACCGACCGACCATTGCGAGCGTGTCCTGGCAAATTATTATAAGAGCGACGCACAGCTACTACACAATAATAGTAAGTTACTATTATATTAGTTTTTGAGTATTTACACGACAAATTATAAGAAATTCATTACCGCCAACTCGACTCAAATTTTATTATCACTTTCCAATTATTATAACAACTATTATCATTACAATAATTATAATTGTT
>NW_022639728.1:24489-24752 GCF_010583005.1 Odontomachus brunneus
TGAAGCAGTCCTCTCGGAGTTTATTAACGAAATTTCAATCACTTTAAATTATAATTTAAATAATTAGATGTCAAGGAGAAGTGGCAGAACATTTAGAAAGCGCCTACAACAGTGGTTAACGCGCACGGCAAAACTCGGCGTACCAGTATCACCCGACTTGTCTACCCCCACGAAACGAGGGTATTTTATTATATATATTCGAGAAATCATTTTATTGAGATTCGCGCGTCATTAAGACCATTCCCGCCGAAGCCGGTCGCTCA
>NW_022639728.1:25150-25389 GCF_010583005.1 Odontomachus brunneus
TTTCTTTCTTTCTTCCTTTCTTTCTTCCTTTCTTTTCCTCTCCCTCTTTCTTTCTTTCCCTTTCTCTTTCTCTCTCTCTGCAATTATATTTCTTTATTCTCCCCTTATTATTATTATAATTATTCAATTAATATTATATTAAATATTATAATTCATTTTTTTATTCCACTGCTACTTAAAACTTTCAAGTCATACATATTACAAGGCTCGTCAAATAATTTATTTCCCATTCACAATAA
>NW_022639728.1:25399-26137 GCF_010583005.1 Odontomachus brunneus
TTTATTATTTTACTCGGGAAACAAACTAAATTTCATATTTTACCCGAGAATTTTTCACTTAAACAACACGGTGTCTTAGGCACCGCGTTCTTTATCCAACATGACGCGACTATTAATTATAAAGAGAATTCAATTTTTTGTGACACAGTATGCATTCCGTTCGCCGAGGTAGAACATATGGAAATTCAACCGCGCACTGTAGCACCCTTTTGTGTCGTAATTACTAACCCTGAGAAATCTCAAGGGTATCTTCCGCGTTTAAAATCTAAAGACGGCATACTCTTAGGTGACGCCGTAGTCACTAATCATAAAGGCAAGGCATACTTATCCATTTTTAATACAACTTCAGAGGTGATCAATGCTGAAATCCCCCATGTCGAATTACTCGACTTTGATATTTTGGATACACAGGAGGCCTCCGGCCAAGGTAATGTGGATCCTTGTGGTGGTACCGCGACCCGAGGGCTTGCCGGTACCCACGGTCCGTTCTTTTCCCCTTCTAACTCTGAATTAATTGATCACACTCATGAAAGTTCTCTTAATTCCATTTTTTCGGATACACTGAATAGTTGCGACCGAGGGCCCGCGACTGTCTGTGTTGCAGTTGAGACCCGAGGGATCCCGACGGCCTATGGTCCTTTTAATACCATTCCCAATTCAAGCTCCTATTCTGCAGCGTCGAGAGAAGCTGAAATTTTAAGATTATTACGCCTTGACCATTTAAATAATGAAGAGAAA
>NW_022639728.1:30426-31038 GCF_010583005.1 Odontomachus brunneus
TGGGACTCGCCGGCTATTATCGACGCTTCATTTCTAGTTTTTCTAAAATAGCCAAACCTTTGACAGATTTATTAAAAAAGGACAAACAATTTTTATGGAACGCACAGCATAACACAGCCTTTGAAATATTGCGCAATTCTTTAACCACGGAGCCACTTTTACAATATCCAGATGTTTTTCGTCCTTTTAATTTAACGACGGATGCATCAGGCTACGCCGTAGGCGGAATTTTAAGCCAAGGACCAATAGGAAAGGATCTTCCTATTGCCTATACTTCTAGAGTACTAAATCCAGCAGAACAGAAATATTCAACCATTGAAAAAAAATGTCTAGCTATCATTTACTGTATTAACCATTTTAGACCTTATCTATATGGCAGAAAATTCAAAATCATTACAGACCACAAACCTTTAGTGTGGTTAAATTCAATTAAGGACCCCTCGTCGCGTTTATGGAAATGGCGCACTAAACTATCTAAATATGAATTTGAAATTCAATATAAAAAGGGTACTCTTAACAACAATGCAGACGCTTTATCAAGAAATCCTCCGATCGCCTCGAGTAATCCTCTCTCCATTCCAGATCCTTCCATTTTTAATGAATCTTCTAATG
>NW_022639728.1:31048-32941 GCF_010583005.1 Odontomachus brunneus
CTTAATTTTTGATCTTAGGAAAAATGACCTTATAGAACTAACCCTGTTATTTCAACTCTTACATATTCATATCGTACTTAGATAATAAGGGCACTCTCACACTACGACCACTATTTAAACTAAATATCGTATTATATAAAAATCTGACGAAACTAAAATTATATTACATTATATAGATCAGATGCCTCTAGATTACATAAAAACCTGGTGGCTCAATAATAATAAAACACCATTATTATTATGCCATACTGAATCCTATAATAGGAAATATAATATTCTTTATCTTAATTGTGCAAGCTTTACAAATTAATGCTAATCCCCGACTACAAGGGGCAGAAAAAAGGAGAGAGAAAAAGAAAAAAAACACAACAAATAATAATAATAATTTTATTTTTTATTTTTTTATAACGTAGAATACATTAAAATTTTAGGATAAGTTATAAATTATGCTACTTTGCAGGAGTCAACAACAACATGCTACTCGTGGGCATCTTGCTGCTGGCTCTCTCGCCTGCTAATTCATTATTGGGCTTTGACTGCGGGGGTCGACACCTCAATATTACGTCTGTTTCACTCCTCAACTCTGGAGACTGCGACCTTGATATCAAGACGACTAACAACACCAACGTCTATATCCAGCTTCTTCAACTATCGGAATACAATTACGCTGAGGTCATTCAATGCAAGGTAGAAGTTCAGCGCCACATATACTACTGCGGTATGCACTCTCACGTATCCATCGTGAGAGGCGGGTATTCCACTTACCTAGACAATGTAGAACGGAGCCATTGTATGCAAATGCATGAAACCGGAGTCGGTAATGTCGGTTTCAACCAAGTAACCAAACTCCTAGTTAACACCACTAACATCCGTGAGTTGATAATGGCAGGAACAGTAAATGCTGACGAAAAATGTACAGGAGGAAAATATAACGACCCATACGGCAACTTCGACGACGTAGTCGTAATGGCCATCGCAAAAATCACACTGAAATCATCATACGTACCAGTACACCTAAACAGCGGAAAGATCCACTTGAAGTCCGAAACCACTTGCGAGTTAAAAGAAGGACGCTGTGTTGACCCCGATCACGGACACACCTACTGGAACGCCATACCCAGAGCCTGCGACTTCCATGCATACGACGTCCTATACGAAGGATTCGCAAAGAAAATCAAAGAAGATACCACACAAACAACCTCGCCCACCGTTTACTCCCTCATTTCCCGTGACATTTGCCCTTATGACTACAAAGGAAACCCCAATTTGCGGTTATATATTACAGCGCACAGAACATCCTAAATTATTCATTGTAGAAACGACAAAAGGGAACGAACCGAAACCCCGAGGTGACATTTCCGTCGACAATCTGGACATTTTCAACTATGTAAACTCAAAATTCGTTTACGTAGAAAAACATATACGCACTCAAATGACAAATTTATATCAAAACGTAATTAAGCAGTGCTGTGAACTTGAGAAGAAGGTTATCGAAAATATTCTGTCCTTGGCAACTCTTTTACCAGATGAATTTGCTTACAGACTCATGAAAGGGCCTGGCTACATGGCAGTGACCGCTGGAGAGGCCATGCACGTTGTCCAATGCATCCCTGTCGAAGTCACTGTACGCCGAACAAAGGAATGTTTCCTTGAACTCCCCATCACTCTGAGAAATACCTCCTTATATCTTACTCCTAAATCCCGAATTATCACCCGTGTGGGAACTCAAAGAGAGTGCTCTTACGAATTACCTACTCTCTACCGTATAGAAGACACCTGGATACAGCTGACACCTGATCCTCATGTGCAACAGACACCTCCGCAACAACTTCAGCCGTTGACCAAAATCTCCTGGAAATACCTTACACCTGGACCTCTTGCTACAAGCGGAAT
>NW_022639728.1:34188-45266 GCF_010583005.1 Odontomachus brunneus
GTATTCGAGCCTATAGCAGGATTACAATTAATCTATCCATCAACTTTCGCTCTTCTTATCCCGGATACGATATATTCTTCTTCCTAGCTCTCTCTCTCTCTCTCTCTCTCTTTCTCTCTGCAAATATATTTCTTTATTCTCTCCCTATTATTATTATTATTATTATTATTCAATCAATATTATATTAAATATTATAATTCATTTTTTATTCCTCTGCTACTTAAAACATTCAAGTCATACATATTACAAGGCTCGTCAAATAATTTATTTCCCATTCACAATAAAATATAATATAAAATTACTTCATTTTTGCACTATATTACTACACTAATAAATAACTTCCTCTCGATGCACGGTTCTCTACCAGCCCAGGCTATTGTCGGTGTATGCAGGCAGGCCTAAAACAAAAACGAGAACATAACGTTTTTTGTGTCTGAGCGGTCGCGAAGGACGTTATACCGGCGCAAAGGACATGTCGTGTCCTAGCCATAGATGCAATTTCGGTAGTTAATCATATCAGCCGTGTACGCGATTCCGCACTTGTAACTCTGAACGGGGAGCGCAATGACGGCTCTAGTCGCCGCTCAGTGGGTTACAAGGCAGAGACTGTAATTCGGTAGGGAGCACAAATACGGCTCTAGTCGCTACTCGGCAAATTACAGTACAGTGGCGCAGAGAACGATGCACAGACGGCGAGCACAAGGGACGGCTCCGTGCCTCTCGTTGCCTGAGGCCGGAAGGGCTAAACCCGGAATGTCGAAGGGTCCGCTCGCAGGTCAGAATTGCATCACTGGCTTCACTAGTTGCACAGTTTCGGACGCGTGGGTTTTAGGGAAGGTTCAAAAATAAGAATATCTCAGAATGAAATATTTAATTAACAAAGTTATATTTCTACCTGATTGTTACATATATCGTTAGATTACTGATATAGGTTGAAGGTTCTTGTCACGATACGAATTTACTTGCAACATTAAAAAAATAATAGTGTACATTTGCGTTGGTTAAACACGAACTCTTATATTATAACGTTAAATCTAGATGTAGTGTGCGAGAGTATTCTAAGGTTGGATGTAAGTTTAACTAAAAGTAATAGAGATATTCTAGAGTGTGGGAGTTGGAAGGATAGGTATTTGCACTAACGTATGGATCCTAAAATAGGGATGAGTGCACTGTTCACGTCGCGTAGTCGGTAGCACAACCGACTTGTAGGACTCCCGGATTAAGACTGACTGACTGCGTTTTGCACAACGCCTTATAAACCGTTTGGATCCGAGGAAGGGGTTTCTTCCGGAAGGGTTAAGAAAACATCTGGACGATTCCGGAAGGATCTCGAAGGTTCTCGAGGATTCTGGAAAAGTCTGGAAGGATCCCAGGGTTCGGGAAAGTTATCTGACCTCAGGGAGTGGGGAGAGTCTTCCTTAGCGGAAAGATCGAGAGGCCTCTAGAAGATTCTGGAAGGTTCTCGGTTATTCGGGAAAGGTCTGGAAGGATCTCGGGAGTTCGGGAAAGCTACCTGGTCTTCGGGGAGCGGGGATGGCTTCCCTTGGTGGAGGGGTTGGAGAGGCAGCAGAAATGGTTTACGTTCCACCTAACGAGGTGGCGGGCTTAAGGCCCGCAGTGGCTTACCATCCACCTAACGAGGTGGCGTTCGCGTCGGTGGGCTTAAAGCCCGTAGTGACTTACCTTCCACCTAACGAGGTGGCGCTCGCGTCGGCGCTCGTATGGTTTGAAGAAAATAAAATTAGCGGGATAGCATAGTCGCGGCGGACGTGACAGTGTACATAAAAACAGTCATTTACAAGTGATGAAGAATTTTAAGCGTTATCAATGCTTGATGCGAATCAATGACGTATATACACCCACATAGCACAAAATGTCGCAGTGACATAACAATAGAGTCACAATGTCATAGAAAAATTGTGACGTCATTGTGATGTTATTAGAAGGTCACAGTAATGTCGTTGTTATCTATACTTTGTGATGTTTAAGTTATGTCATAGTAATATCGCAATGACGTGCTATTTTCATTACAGACGCAATGTTGCGATGACATCATTATAATATGAAATGATATGTCACAATCATATAACTTGTATCTCACAAAATGGTTACATATATGGAACAATGATCCCAGACAACATAATGGCTTGGTTTACATCGTCAAAACGTTAGCACGCGTATTAAATTTGATGCGTACCAATGCTTTAATACGGGTACGTTTACATCGAACGCACTAAAGGAAAAATATAATACGGGGTGTTTACGACAACTAATCGGATCTCTGATCGGATTGAGCAGTGGCATTCAATGGAAACTTTCAAAAAATTTCCCTAGACTGATCCGAAATCCGTATTGTCTCAGGATTGATCGGATTAGATCAGGCAGATCGATAGATATAGAATCGTGCGAGTATAATAGAATTGAAAAAAGATGTAAAAACCATTACACAACAAGGCAGGTACGTTTTTATTGTTGTAATAATTAATGTTACTGTATGTAATAAATATATATTAATGCTGAATATATTTTTATTGACATAAAAGTGTAGAAGAAAAAGCAAATAAGGCATAACCTATTTTTTTAATCATTTATTTAAATTAATTACAACTATATTTTTATAAATTTATTTATTCTAGGATAAAAAGATAATTACGATGAATGAAGATAATAATATTGAGCAAAATCAATTTGGTATATATATTTTAAAATTACATATTATTTTATTGTTTTATTATTGTTTATTTTATTATTAGTATTATTTATAGTATTAATTATTATTTACTTTGACATAAGCATCTTAAATTCTGTTAATTTTAATATATAAAAATATTTCTAAATTGTTATATTCAATGTAAATATCAAACTTAAAATTATCCTTCAATGCTTATGTAAAAATAAATAATCTTAAAAATACTTGTCAATTTCCTAAATAGCAGTAATCAAAATAAGATTATACAAAGTATTCTGTGTGTAATCCAGCTAATGAAGCCTGCGCAAATAGATTTTGAGCAGAGCCTGCCTGTCGAATGCATATTCTGCCACCAATCTGCTCACATTGCTTGTCAGCAAAACTTTGTTGATAGAATACAAGTGTAATGCACAGATCAGTAAATAGATCTTTTTAAGCCCTACAACTTTAGTCTGGAACATTTTTCTATAAAACTTATATTTTCCGAGTTATTCAGGGGTACCGACCTTTTTTCCCCACCCTGTAATTATATATATGGCATAGTAGAACATTATTATAGTATTTTAATAATTTTATTTTGTTACAGAAAACTCTAAATATCAGTGGACAATGCAAACTACAAAATTTTTAATAGAAAATGTTAGAAACCATATGGTATCATTAAATAATAAAAATTGTATGCATAAAACAATATGGAGAAGAATAGCAAATAATTTTAAGAAAAAAGATTACAATGTAACCGAGGAACAATGTTACACTAAATGGGAAAATTTGAAACAAAGGTATAAAAATATACGAGATTCTAATAATCAAACTGGGAAAAACAGAGAATCTTGGGAATATTTTGATATGATCAATGAATTCATTAATAAACACCCGAAATACCTGTATCAATTGCTTCTAGTACGCATGGATTTAGAATTAGACAATCAAGTCCAGAGCTAATTGCAGAATCCAACAATGAAAATGATTCTGCAGCCATCAATACTTCTTATAATGCAAGACGCAACATTAGAAAGCGCCGAAAGAATGAACCTGAATGGGTCAAAATTTACAAACAAAAAGAGGTACATCATAAAGAAAACATAAAAATGCAAAAAAGGTTTCTCAAAATATTCAAGATATATTTGCAAAAGGATAACGTACAATAAAGAAAGTATCTCAGATTTATGTTTAATGAAAAGAAAAAAGTATATTTTAGTTTCTATAACAACTAACGTTATAAGAAAAATTATTATTTGTTACGACAAATGTTTAAAATGTTATTAAAAAAATAATAAATTTATTTTAGTTTTAAGTTACGTTTTGATTCATATTGCATATGCTGATTTGTTTCTATAAGAAAAACTGTCATTCTTAAAAATATTATTTTGATGTAAACATTCTTCATTATTTAGTTATATTACATTTGTAATAATTACATTTTATATATTTGTCTTAAGATTTGTTCTAAGATTTGTTTTCAGATTCACATATAACACAATAATATATGTAATGGAAAATATTGTTAAAGAAGACAGTTTCTGTCTTTGATATACATGTTCAGTTTTCTTGCATATTTTATATATAAAATTATATATATATATATATATATATATACATATATCGTATTAAAATTAATAGTGTGATATTAGAATAAAATTATATTTGCTTACTGAAACAAAGTATAAGCTCTTACTTGCTTTTCTCCTGATTTGTATTATTACAAAGTATAGTACTTTATTATAAAGTATTTAGTAGAAAGTATTGTGAGTTGTTTTCCAACTCTTGTATTCTATATTTAAAAGTGTATTATATCAAGTCTATACTATCTAATGCATAACGTTACGCATTATATGTACTATACATGTATAAAATATACATAATATAATACATATACATAATATTTTTCTGATAGATATAATAGACTTTTAACTACAAGAGTTATACAAGAGTTGGAAAGCAACTCACAATACTTTGTAGTAAATACATTATAATAAAGTACTATACTTTGTTTCAGTATGCAAATATATTATTATAACATCAAATATTTATGTTTATTAAATATTATATTTTGAAGACTAATATAATTCGTTTCACATTTTTATTTATATATCAAACCAAACACTTATATGTTAATTCACAATATAAAATTTGAACTGCTATTTTATGTATTTCTTAATTATATATAAAAATGTGTCTTTAAATATTTAATATAATAAAAATTATGAGCGCTTACAATATTATTCGATTATATTCTTGTTTTATAAAAGACTTATAAAAAATTGCTCTTATTTTGTCCAACTTCTATTCTTATCAAGTTTCACATAGGTATTCGCAAAGAAAAACTGAGATGATCTCTTTTTTAGTAAATTGTATTATTGAGTTAGCGGATTTAGCTTCTAAGTTAAAATAATTAGTCATAAAATGATAATAGGGTAGTGTGAGCGCGGATAAAGGCGCAAATAAAACAATAAAAGTAGAAAATTAGTACATTGTCCGGACGTTTCGGTTAAAACTTGGGAGCATCTTCAGCAAAGTCCAAGGCGAGTCAATGGTAAATCTCAGTGCATCGCTATTCCGGTCACCAACGCAGCACGCAATTTTCACGAACCGCATTTGACTGTAACCACACGCGTATCGCGTTGTGTCTACACGTATACTTGAAGTAATTAAAAAATGAAAAATGACGCATATTGCAGCCTGCGTATAAAATATAATCAAATGAAGACTCTAGGTACGAAATAAAAGAATTAGTACTCATTGATTTTTCTGATTAATTGAAATAAAAACATTTTATTTCTGGTAATTAAGATTGTATGGTACAAACAATTTGACACTATTACAATAATACATTTAAATAAAGTAAACATTCTTTTTACTAGAAAAAGCAGAGATGAATTTTGTTATGGTAAAAGGCAATTCATATCTTAAACTTTTAATGTTATCAACAAAAAAGTAATTCTAAATGGAAGGTATTGTTATGTACAGATTATAATGCACAAATCATAACTCAAATTAACATGCATTACAGAAAATGAAATAATAACAGTCTCTTTCAAAGATTATGTATATTGTATACCTATTGATATATTAATGACTTCAGAAATAGGTTCAGAAATAAATTTTTACATTTTTATGTATGAAAAACGATGTCTTGTATATTAAATAATAGGTATTACAATAATAATTGTGCAATAATATCTCTTTTTTCATCAGCTCTCATAACTGCATAATTATCATTGTTATTTATATTGTCCATTTCAAAAATATCAAATGGTTCATCCGCAATATCAATACAAATATTATGCAAAATGCAACATGCAAGTATAACTAGTGGTATCATATCTGTATTATATATATATATATATATATATATATATATATATATATATATATTTCAGTTTTCGGAATCGTCCCTTTAGTATTCCAAATGTTCATTCAATTTCATTTCATTCAAATGTTCATTTCAATTATGACACGGGTTCTTGATAATTTTGTATTGTAATTATGTTAGACATGATTCAAGTGACCATTGTCACGATATGGAGTTAGCATATAATGCAATAACGGGTATGCAGAATCAGCCAAGAGATGACCTTGTTGTGGAAAATACCGTCCTACATCATGCTCTATCATATTTCTGATGTCGCTTAACCGCCAAACTCGAGCATCATGTACACTGCCGCAAATTCCCGTAAACACGTCAATAAATTTCATTTGGTGATTACAAATTCCTTGCAATAATATAGAATGGAATCCTTTTCTATTAATGTAATTATTTGGATGTTCAATAGGAGCACTAATAGGAATGTGGCAACCATCAATAACGCCCACCACACCTGGGAAATTACTAATTGCAGCAAACTGTTCTTGTATATTTAATGTCTCCTGAATTTGTGGCCATTTAATATAATTTTGAACATGTTGCTCTAGCGTGTAAGCGACATTAAAAACACATCTCCATATAGTGTCTTTAGACGTTCCAAATCGATCTGCAACGGATCTAAAATAAGAAAACATTTTCAATGCAAAAACAAAAACTTAAAAATAAAATTTTAAAATAATATAAATTAAAAATGTATACTACACAAACATATATAAAAAACGAATACTATTTATAAATTTTGTCTGTATGTATACTGTATCCCTGCAAAAAAAAGTATATTTTTCATGTACAAATATTTTTCATTCTTCGTAAAAATCATAAAAAATCATAATCTTCAAGAAATAGATAATTGTCATTTCAACTTCAATATATGATTTCAAATTAGAGTCTTAAAGTGAATCAGTTTAAAGTAATGTAAAGTAGACAATCTAAGTTTTAAATTTCTTTTTCATGCGTTTTTATATAATTTCATAATCCAAAGATTAAAAATCTTAAAGAGATTTAGATTTAGATATTTTGTACTAAGAAAATAAATAAAGCCAACGGCAGATGATGCGATTTTTCGTGCTACATTGCTTGCGATGTAGTAAATTGTTAGAAACGCACCAAACAGATCGCAGAATGTGTTGTAATTCACTAGAGCAGAAGCAATCCAGCAAGAAAAATCGCATCGTCTGCCACAGGCTTAATACTTATATTTTTTTAGTAACCTATACTCCACCAATGTAATAATAATGACAACATAATTGTTTGAAACTATGCGCTGAAATTCACGCGTTCATTTTTTTCTTCCTTAATAGCATTTGTATGTTTCGATCAGAGTGTTAATCATCTTCAGCAATATCAAATATTATACAATTTCAATAAAGTTAGCAGTTTGAATTCTTTTTCAGTACATAATTTCAAACAGTGTCGTTACACCACGTTGTTATTATTATTATATTTTTTTCTTTAACTTTTTATTAATTAATATAAATATTACATATTAAAATATGTAATATAAAAAATATATATCAAACTTAACATTTAATATTCAATGGAAAAAATTAGAGGTTTCATATGTAATATTATATTTTTGTTCTTAATAATAAAAGAAAAATCCAATGTTTTAATTATTAACCTGTAAGCTTCTTGATTGCCAAAAAACCATAAAGCAATAGCAAATTGTTTAGCTGGTGGTAATTTTGGAGAATCATCATTTTCCAATAAAGCCGCTCCAAAAGTTTGTATCAAGTGTTCAAAAGTATTTCTTTCAATACGAAAATGTGATTTGAAATCTATAAAAAAATAATATAGAAATACTGCTATAAACGTCATAACAAAAATATTAATAGTATACATGCAATTTCATTACCTGTTAATGAATACAAAGGAACAATAATTTCAAAGAAATTATTGATTTTGAGATGTTGTTCTCTTCTATGTGCTATTTCCCGATCATTATTCTCATCGTTATTAAAAAAGAAATTCCATAATAAAAATATATCCATTTTTTATGCTCCATAAAGATAATAAAAATAGATTATTTTATAAAAATAGATTATTTACCATAACATGAATAATTACAGATTACATATTTATATTTACACATCCATAATTATACAAAAATATGATTACATTTCATATATTAACCAGACGTTGGCAGAGGATATTCTTTTAGCATTTTCCATCAACAATCTGGGTCTTTGCAAGTTCTTACATCGTTCTGAAACGACTAAAAATTTGAAAAAGTTTTGTATACTTGTAAAAGCTTTTCCAATGCATTTTTACCATAAGATAAATTCAGTAAAGTTTGGATTGTATCTTATTTATCTTTTACAAAATTGATATTGAAGCAAAAACGAGCCTTTAACTTGTCAAATTTCCATGTTCTATGTGGAGGGTTAATAGTGGAGGGTGAAATGTATTTTATATAATTACAAAATATCATTAAAAGAACAATTATTTTTATATTATTTACTCTGCAATAAGAAAAAATAAAAATAACATTTTACTAAATGACAACATTGTATATAACATATATTTCATTATTGCGAGCCTCTTTAAAAAATTAATGATTATAACATATAAATAAAAATGATAAAATGTAATTAGTATTATTAACTGCTATATAACAAATATCTTTTTACTTTCAAGATTATTTTTCCAAATTAAAAATGCTTCCAAATATGTAATTAAATATTGTTTAAAAACGTATAGCTTATTTATTTGATATAAACAATAATTTTATTAATTATTTATGGTACCTTCAAGTATCTGTTAACTTTTTTGGCACAAGTATGACAATTACAGTAAAGTAAGGTTATGACTTCTTTGTTTTTTTTTCTACGATTTTATACTAATAAAAATACATTCAGTATTAATATATATTTATTACATATAGTAATATTATTACAACAATAAAAATGTACCTGCATTATTGTGTAATGGCTTTTACAACTTTTTTCAATTCTATTATACTCGCACGATTCTATATCTATCGATCTGCCTGATCTAATCCGATCAATCCTGAGACAGTACGGATTTCGGATCAGTCTAGGGAAATTTTTTGAAAGTTTCCATTGAGTGCCACTGCTCAGTCCGATCAGAGATCCGATTAGTTGTCGTAAACACCCACGAATTTAATTTATGTCGTTTACCTCCTAGTGGTGGTATTTGGAATTGCTATTTGTTTGAGATAGCTTCGATCGACAGAAAGAATGCATAATTCTAAAAATGTTTCTTCTTTTCTCCAATTTAACCCTATTTTACAAGATATTTTACTATAATATGAGAGAATGCTATATTTTGAGAGAAACCTACGGTTACCGATAACACCGATTTTAATTAGGTTCCCTCCAACATTCGTTTCCTACGTTTACATCGTCATTTGTATCATTTGATACGCGTATTAGTTTAGTACGATACTTCTACTTGGTACGCTCACACCAAGTTGATCCATCAGTGTTTACATCGTGCGTATAAATATTTAGTACAAATTTGATACGAATATAGTACCTAATACGCGTATCAACTCTGTCTGCACAGACGTACCAAGAACGTTACAAGCACGTCGCTACGACGTTATTACGTCGTAGCGACGTGCTCGCCACGTCCGGTGCTGTCAGGGAAGTGCACGATATAAACCAAGCCAATATCTAAAATCGGGACATAAGACATCTTAAAGATAATCTTTAAGACGCCTTAAAGACATTTATACGTAAATCGTCTGAAAGATATCTTAAAGATGACCTCTAAGACGTCTTATGTCCCGATTTTAGACATTGTCCCAGCAAACAATTTGGTACCAAATTGCCGCCAAATTGACACTAAATATGACCAAAACTTGATGGCAAATTCGATGCCATCTGCGTTCGCAATATGTTTGGGTTTTGTTAGCAAAGCTTGATGACAAAATCTGACGCCAAATTTTCGCCAAATACCGAGCAAAGTTTGGCACCAAACTGCGCCGCACAAATCTTGGTCAATATTTGGCGTCAATTTGGCGTTAGATTTCACCAAGCTTTGTTCGGTATTTGGCATCAATTTGACGTCAAATTGCGCCGCACAAACCTTGCTCGGCATTTGGCGCCAATTTGCCAACAACCTTTGATTTAGCAGATATTGTGTCCAATTTGATGACATTTTGGCAGTAAAATTTGTAGTCAAGTGTTGGGCAAAATTTGCTCGAGCAGATTTGGCTATCTGGGCATCAATCATGAATCTTTTCACGTGAGTTTAATTTTACTATCCATCATATAACTTTTTTCCCTAACACGAAATCGTGAAAAGTGAGAAATTTCTAAATACTTGTAATAATTATTATTAGGTGGTAAACTTAGTTCCTGCGGTTTTTTTGTTTAAAAAACTCATTTATTTCGAAATCAAAAGCAAAAAATACATTAATCGAAGTATTTTCCCTCGCTAGCTATACATTTTTCCCATCTTTCGGGCAACGCGTAGATTCCGCGACGATAGAACGATTGGTTTTTTGATGCAATCCATTCGTCGATCCATTTTCGCACATCCTTGTAATTTCTGAAGTGTGTATCCACCAAGCCGTGCTGCATCGACCGGAACAAGTAATAGTCCGAAGGGGGTGTATATCAGTTGGACACGGGGCAATTGGACACAGTCCAATCACAAGTCGCTGTTCCAAGGGACCCTACAAATGTCTCTAAGTACACGGTGCTATGATTGGCTGTGTCCAAATGCACCGTGTCCAAGTGCTCCCGTCCGAAGGAGCTAAGTCTGGTGAATACGCTGGGTGCGAGAGAACTTCCCACTCGAGCATCAGTGCTGCATCAGTGTTTCTTTGACGGCTTTGGCAACGTGTGGTCGAGCGTTGTCGTGCAAAAGCATAACTTTACGTCGATTGCTGGCTACTGCTGGCCTTTTTTCCAACAATGCTTCATTCAGACGGTTTAATTGTGATTGATATCGATCCCCCGTGATACTTTCGTTCGGTGCTCATAATAAACGACGCCGTGCATATCCCACCAAATGCAAAGCATTGCTTTGTGGCCATGAATATTTCTCATT
>NW_022639728.1:45276-45803 GCF_010583005.1 Odontomachus brunneus
ACTCACTTAAATGAATCTCTTTGCACTGAATTTTATTGACAAATGTCTAACTTCTAAAATGCAGCCAGTTTCAGATGTCAAAATAAATTACACCTACAACTAACGTCATCTAACGGTGAGCCGCAGGAACTAAGTTTACCACCTAATATAAAATTGTTTTATTTAATGCATATAAACTTGTTTTATTTAATGCACATCTGTATTTATAATGCATAATATATGTTGTAATCTTTTCTTTGTATATTTTATACAAAATTCTTTATCATATAATTTCAATTTTAAAAAAATATACCACCATACAAAGTAAAATTCACTGAAGCAGTTGTCCACATTGTTTTGAATTGTGAAATATGCATGCGTAATATTACAGTTTACATATTTGCGCATGATGATAGTATTATACTATTTTTTACGTTTTAGCCATCAAATCGTGTAGGCTAAAACGTGAAAAGTAAGTGTGCGTATTTGTAGTATTTTTATGATAAAATTAAAATAATCTAGTGATTTCTTTGTTGGGTGTTAGGCCA
>NW_022639728.1:45813-46681 GCF_010583005.1 Odontomachus brunneus
TGCATGCGTAATATTACAGTTTACATATTTGCGCATGATGATAGTATTATACTATTTTTTACGTTTTAGCCATCAAATCGTGTAGGCTAAAACGTGAAAAGTAAGTGTGCGTATTTGTAGTATTTTTATGATAAAATTAAAATAATCTAGTGATTTCTTTGTTGGGTGTTAGGCCATGAATGCTTCCGAAATACCCAGAGTTGGTCGAGTTGAGTTAGTTTCACTATAGTATATATATCAACTCAACTCACCGCATTTGCACAGAGCATAATTACATTAAAGTAAGTAAAATAATAGATTATAAATATTGTCAAGTTTGCTTGTAATATTTCTTCATGTTATATATTATTTTTTAGAATGAATGTAACACACAAACAAAAAGTGAAATAATAAAATAATAAAATTAATTACAATAATATAATAATAATTAGTGTTACCTATAAAATTCCTGAAATTGTTTTTCTGAGATATCAAAAGAATCTTGAGTATCTCTTAAAATTTTACGCATAATACATAAATTCTCGTTTCTTTCGTTTTGTTCCTCATTAACTATCCACCATGCAGCAGCCATCGTAATTGATTAACTTCTTATGAATATGGATATTACTTTTCACGGGAAATATCAATTCGCATGAAAGTTTTCATTTTTTCACTTTTTCGCACTAAAATTTTCACTTTTTCGCTTTACGTGAAAATTTTCACTTTTTCACGAATTTATCCTAAGTGAAAAGATACATGATCGACCCTCTGGGATGTTGTATGGGATGTTAGGAAAATTTTGCTGAAATAATTAAAATCACGTTTAATTTAAATCACTTAATTTATAGTTAACATTTATATGGATTTATTTATATGGAATATACGACTA
>NW_022639728.1:46691-47029 GCF_010583005.1 Odontomachus brunneus
TTATGAATATGGATATTACTTTTCACAGGAAATATCAATTCGCATGAAAGTTTTCATTTTTTCACTTTTTCGCACTAAAATTTTCACTTTTTCGCTTTACGTGAAAATTTTCACTTTTTCACGAATTTATCCTAAGTGAAAAGATACATGATCGACCCTCTGGGATGTTGTATGGGATGTTAGGAAAATTTTGCTGAAATAATTAAAATCACGTTTAATTTAAATCACTTAATTTATAGTTAACATTTATATGGATTTATTTATATGGAATATACGACTACTATAGTAATCAAATTAATATTTTTATTAATAATTTTACTAACAGTAACTTTTTGTAT
>NW_022639728.1:47039-47791 GCF_010583005.1 Odontomachus brunneus
CTTTTCACGAATTCATCCTAAGTGAAAAGAGACATGATCGACCCTCTGGGATGTTGTATGGGATGTTAGGAAAATTTTGCTGGAATAATTAAAATCATGTTTAATTTAAATCACTTAATTTATAGTTAACATTTATATGGATTTATTTATATGGAATATACGACTACTATAGTAATCAAATTAATATTTTTATTAATAATTTTACTAACAGTAACTTTTTGTATATACTGGTATAGATCACCCAGGCAGCAAACTGTCGTTATTTTTGCGTCAATATGTCGTCATTATTGATCAGTAACGTTATTTTTCCTTTAACAACGTGTATTTAATATCATGTTTTAAGACGTCAAAATGACTTTGCAAAATGACGTTATGATAACGTTTAATTTACGTTTAATTATAGATGAATTTCTTTTTCGAATAAAAAGATAAGTTTGCTATTCTTATAGATATATTTTTATATAATAATAACGTTGCAACATTGCATATGCAACATTGCAGTGTAATGTTACAGAGACATTGCAGTGACATTAATTCGAAATATTACTTTAACAATATTATAGCAATATTAAAAAAATATTACGAATATAATATAATATTTTTTATTTATTTACTAGTTATTTCTGTTACCCAATGAGCAAACAATATTTAAAAAACATTTAAAAAACATTTGAAAAGACATTTTTAAAACGTCAAAAATAATGTGATAAGTTCTCTTTTTTCATTAAAATAACGTTTTTTAACGTTTAGAA
>NW_022639728.1:47801-48222 GCF_010583005.1 Odontomachus brunneus
CACATCTTAAATTGCATATTTGTAAGAACATTGGAATAATATACACAATAATTATGAAAAACATTAATACTGTGGCGTAATCGTCTCATCTGTTCTTGTTTGGCAAGCGAGAAATCGCATGACAATCAATTCAGCAAATGTGTAAATTCTTCCGAAAACTTTCCTTTTGTTGTAACAAGCAATAAATAGCCATAAAACAGCTACACGTAAAATAGCTATGTAACAGAAAACAGAAAAATTTATTAAAAGGTTAGGTGTGTGAAGCATTAATTTAATAACGGTAATTTATTGCTTGTACAAGAAAAGGAAAGTTTTTGGACAATTGTACAAGTTTGGTGAATCGATCACATGTGTTGTTTTATGAATATATTTTTTTATGTAACGCAGTATATATAATTTTTGCATGCGATTTCTCGCTTGC
>NW_022639728.1:48232-48371 GCF_010583005.1 Odontomachus brunneus
CTATAGTAATCAAATTAATATTTTTACTAACAGTAACTTTTTGTATATACTGGTATAGATCACCCAGGCAGCAAACTGTCGTTATTTTTGCGTCAATATGTCGTCATTATTGATCAGTAACGTTATTTTTCCTTTAACA
>NW_022639728.1:48381-48812 GCF_010583005.1 Odontomachus brunneus
CTAATGTGCACTAGTGTACATCAGCGTTGCACCTTCGAGCCTATTAACATGAAATAATAAACTATAACAACGTTTTTTAAAGGGAAAAAAGTTAACTTATATCATTATTTTTTACGTTTTAACAATGATTTTTAAAAGATTTTTTTAATATATTTTTAAATCTTTTCCTGATTGGGATTATAAAATATATTTCGTATATACGTTGTTCATTATTTTTATTACAAAATGTTATTAATATGAAATAATAAACTGTTTGTGTAATTATATTATTTGCTTGCTATATATAATATTAATTTAGATGATGGAGCAATGGGATAATTACTGGAGATTCTCGTCGAGAATAAATACATTTTATACATTTAGTTTTAACGTTGGAGAGTGGAATTCTAACATTTTCATCACTTGGAGAAATATCAAGTTCACTAATATTA
>NW_022639728.1:48822-52011 GCF_010583005.1 Odontomachus brunneus
CGTCATTTGTCCTTTAAGAACGTGTATTTAATATCATGTTTTAAAACGTCAAAATGACTTTGAAAAATGACGTTATGATAACGTTTAATTTACGTTTAATTATAGATGAATTTCTTTTTCGAGTAAAAAGATAAGTTTGCTATTCTTATAGATATATTTTCATATAATAATAACGTTGCAACATTGCATATGCAACATTGCAGTGTAATGTTGCAAAGAAATTGCAGTGACATTAATTCGAAATATTACTTTAGCAATATTATAGCAATATTAAAAAAATATTACGAATATAATATAATATTTCTTATTTATTTACTAGTTATTTCTGTTACCCAATGAGCAAACAATATTTAAAAAACATTTAAAAAACATTTGAAAAGACATTTTTAAAACGTCAAAAATAATGGGATAAGTTCTCTTTTTTCATTAAAATAACGTTTTTCAACGTTTAGAAAAATGCTTTGTTTTTTAATATTTAATAAACATGTATTTTAACATTTAAAAAACGTTTTTCTAAATGTTAACATTTAACATTTAAAAACGTTTTTCTAAATGTTAACATTTAACATTTAAAAAATGTTACTTTCTAAATATTAAAATGAACGTTTATTACATATTAAAAATAAAAACATTTTTCCAAACGTTAAAAAACGTTAAAAAAATATCTTTTTAATGAAAAAAAATAACTTATCCTATTATTTTTAACGTTTTAAAAATGTTTTGTAAATTGTAATATTTTGTAATATCAACACCAATCTAAACATATTTTACATAAATATTTTATGCATGCTCTTTTATTATATGAAATATTAGAATTATAATTTATCTTTGTGGTTGTAAAAAAATATAAGAAAATTATAATTAGTGTTTCGGCTGCATATGGGGATTATAAAATACACTTAGTATCAGTTGAGAAAATAGCACAGTAGCCAAGTTGAGGAAAAGCACAGTAGACTAGGAACCTGGAGGTATGTCAGGTCTCGAGTTCGCGTCCGACCTGTACTGAATAAATTTTCAGGTGCGAAAATAGTTAATGATCAAATAAAACAGCTAAATTATATTTAAAATCAACATAAGCTGACTAGTTGCAATCGTTTCTGCAAAATATATTTTTTTTAACAAGTATCATACGTCATTGTTACAAACACATTACTGTAATATTTTTCTTCATATCATAATGATGTCACAGTGATATCACACATGTGACAAAGCGGACATTCGCACGTCATCATGACTTCGCTGTGACTTCATTGCGACATAGTTTATTGTCACAGAGTAACTTTATTGTGATGTCACTGTGACATTTTGTGCTATGTGGGCATAGACCAAGCATTCTTATACTTTTGCTGTAGCAGCGAGTAAAGCCGGAAATTGGCAGTTTAAAACAGAGCGAGAAAGTTGATTAGCTCGGGTAGGACCCAATTGACCACGGTACGATTGGACACAGATTGTAATGATTGGTTCGACCTGGTAATTCACTAGATAATTCTTTTCATCGGTTGGTTGTGTTCAATCGTACCGTGGTCAATTGGGTCCCACCCGATTAGCTTCTAGTGCTTTCTCATTCTATCGTATGGAAAGAATATTTAATACATAAAGCTGATATTACATGTGTCGTACGACAAGCTTTTCGATACGTTTATTGGTTGACGAGCAGAGAACCTAGAAATACTCTATTCGCCAATCAATAAACGTATCCAAAAAGCTTGTCGTATGACACATGTAATATCAACCCAAGACTAATATTACATTTGTCGTACGACGAGCTTTTGGGATTTACGTTTATTGGTTGGCGAATAAAGTATTTCTAAGTTCTTTGTTCGTTAACCAATGAACGTATCCGAAAAGCTTGTCGTACGACACATGTAATATTAGCCTAACACGTAACGAAATAAATCAATCAGTGTTCTTTATTTTTATTTCCAAGAGCAAAATGAAGAACACTAATTGGTTGACATTCTTATGTATTAAGCTGGTTTTACATTAATCGTCTTATCGCAAAGTCGCAAACATCGACTTGACTTCTTTGCACACATGTCAACGTTTTATAGTGTACTTAAAATAAATTGATTTGTTTAAACAAAAATGAATAGAAATTTAAACGACGTTCTCTCTGTAATTGAGAGAAAAATATTAGAGTCTATCAGACTGATTGAAAATGAAGAATTCTTGGCAGCTACACAAATAATTTTCGAAGGTAGGAGCAGAGAGAAGCCTGAGAGCGGCCATGCCACATGCTTTGGCCGACACCGATTCTCGGCCCAGTTGGGAGCGCCATCTGCACCCATTTTTGACTGGGAACTACATTCCTCACATCCATTTTAATTTGGTGCGTGTCCATTCTACATCCATTTTCTGGCGGTTTGTGTCTGTGCTATGCACATAATTGCGCGATTGCGAATATCGACCATCGCGCACGGACTTATATCCCATTCGATACGCACATAATCTTCTTCCTCTGTACACACTGTCATAAATTTATTTGTACGTGTATGTGCATGTACGATATATGACTGTATGATATATCAGTCTCGATAGAAATGTACACGAAAAAAAAAAAATGCTATTGTATCAACAGCATCGGTGTAATTGTAATAAATGTTATTAATTTAAATGCAATAAGTAATGCAAGAATCAAATAAAACGTCATATACTTGTTTTGATAATCGATGTTTTTAAACCAACAGCACGATCTTGTTGTCGGGACTTTATTGTATCAATTATATATGCTCTCTCTTGAAATTAATAAATAATCGTTTTAATAATGATATACAGGGTGGACCATTTTAATCCATCCAGTCGAATATGTCGAAAATCAAGCACGGGAGAGAACAATTTTTCAGATAACAGTTGTTTGGTTTCGAGGGGACCATAAGATGGTACCATTGCTTTGACCTTGAAGAATTATTTGAAAGTCACATGAAAGTCACCTCAATTTTTTTAAACGGCATCCCCTATTTTTTATTACATATTCTTGTAGCTGACCTCGAGAGCTTTCCAAAACATTCTAATGAAATGTTTCTTCATTGAGTACTTTTTAAGTTATAAAGCTCCAAAGTTGCAATATGAAAAATTCAAAATATCTCGTAAAGTATTCACTTTCCGTCTTATCTTACACGATTCAACTAGTCAAGGCAAGAATTGGACATGATCCAACCGGTCAAGGCAAGATCTGGACATGATCCAACC
>NW_022639728.1:56355-56590 GCF_010583005.1 Odontomachus brunneus
TATATATATATATATATATATATATATATATATATATATATATATATATTATTGTAGTTTTTTACTTCAAATATAGTTTAATACCAATTATGTTATTATATAAATAAAGTCGAAGTAATGTTGTGCAAAAAAATGTTATACTGGAAAAATTATATACACCCAATCACCACCCACCCACACACACACACACACACACACACACACACACACACACACATATATATATATATATATA
>NW_022639728.1:56600-56766 GCF_010583005.1 Odontomachus brunneus
GGACCATTTTAATCCATCCAGTCGAATATGTCGAAAACCAAACACGGAAGAGAACAATTTTTCAGATAACAGTTGTTTGGTTTCGAGGGGACCATAAGATGGTACCATTGCTTTGACCTTGAAGAATTATTTGAAAGTCACATGAAAGTCACCTCAATTTTTTTAA
>NW_022639728.1:56776-57214 GCF_010583005.1 Odontomachus brunneus
TTTCAAGGTCAGCTCAATTTTTTTAAATGGAAACCCCTTTTTTGACGTCGGCAATCGAAAGAGCGGGAAATTTTACGTCCAAAAACATTATAAGGCCATAAATCGTGGTTGACCTTGAAAGTCATTCAAAGGTTATTTAATTTTAAGGACTAGATATCTTCGAAAAACGCAGTTGATAAAAATAGCTTATTTAATTATTTTATTTAATTGCAATTAGTGGTGACCTCAAACTCGATCTTGTTGGTGTCCTTCAAGGTTATTTCAAAGTCAAATTATTTTTTCTAAAAACCTCCTCATTTGTCGTCGGCAATTGAAAGAGCGGAAGTTTTCATACTTTTACTTTTACCCAGAAACAACGGCGGGGACGTAGTAATTTCTGTTCCCTTTGGGGTGCTTTTAAAATATTGTTTCTAAACCTCTTTTTTACAGCTTTATTTT
>NW_022639728.1:57224-57517 GCF_010583005.1 Odontomachus brunneus
GCCTTCACTGGTTGGATCATGTTCAGATCTTGCCTTGACCGGTTGGATCATGTCCAGATCTTGCCTTGACTAGTTGGATCGTGTAAGGTAAAACGGAAAGTGAATACTTTACGATATTTTGAATTTTTTCATATTGCAACTTTGGAGCTTTATAACTCGAAAAATACTCAATGAAGAAACATTTCATTACAATATTTTGGAAAGCTCTCGAGTCAGCTACAAGAATATGTAATAAAAAATAGAGGATGCCGTTTAAAAAAATTGAGGTGACTTTCATGTGACTTTCAAATAAT
>NW_022639728.1:57527-57737 GCF_010583005.1 Odontomachus brunneus
AACTCGATCTTGTTGGTGTCCTTCAAGGTTATTTCAAAGTCAAATTATTTTTTCTAAAAACCTCCTCATTTGTCGTCGGCAATTGAAAGAGCGGAAGTTTTCATACTTTTACTTTTACCCAGAAACAACGGCGGGGACGTAGTAATTTCTGTTCCCTTTGGGGTGCTTTTAAAATATTGTTTCTAAACCTCTTTTTTACAGCTTTATTTT
>NW_022639728.1:57747-57965 GCF_010583005.1 Odontomachus brunneus
ATATTTTGAATTTTTTCATATTGCAACTTTGGAGCTTTATAACTCGAAAAATACTCAATGAAGAAACATTTCATTACAATATTTTGGAAAGCTCTTGAGTCAGCTACAAGAATATGTAATAAAAAATAGAGGATGCCGTTTAAAAAAATTGAGGTGACTTTCATGTGACTTTCAAATAATTCTTCAAGGTCAAAGCAATGGTACCATCTTATGGTCCC
>NW_022639728.1:57975-61672 GCF_010583005.1 Odontomachus brunneus
ATATGCTGTGTAAGTTCACAGTCTAGTGTTACGGTTTAAAAAAATTTATTTGTTCACATATTTTACAAATTAAGGATGTTAAAAGTTTATTGTAGGAATTTCAAATGAAAATTTAAATTAATTTAAGTTGTAAATGCATTTTTCCGGTAAACAAGTTTCAATCTACATTGAGTTAAAATTCCAAGATATTTTTTGACACTGACATAGCTAGTAAAAACTTTCAAATATTTCATTTTTAGTTATTTTTATCATTTCTTTTTTAGTTAAATTCGTGAAGATTTAACGATTATGAATTTTTATTTATGAAAATCCGACATTTGTTATTTGTAAAAAAGTATGCGTAATAAAGGCTAATTGTACTAGCTTTACAAATCAGAAAAACAATATAAAAATAATTGTGTTCTTTTCATTTTTTCAAACAAAAATAACTGTAATTAATTAGTGGTAATATTTTTCGAATTTTGAATGTCATATTAATAATCTGGTATTTAAAGAAGCATCGAATCACAATTTTTTTTTCTTATGCAAAAAAAATTTGACCTTGAAATAACCTTGAAGGACACCAACAAGGTCGAGTTTGAGGTCACAACTAATTGCAATTAAACAAAATAACTAAAGTAAGCTATTTTCATCAACTGCGTTCTTCGAAGATATCCGGTCCTCAAAATTAAATAACCTTTGAATGACCTTCAAGGTCAACCACGATTTATGGTCTTATAATGTTTTTGGACGTAAAATTTCCCGCTCTTTCGATTGCCGACGTCAAAAAAGGGGGTTTCCATTTAAAAAAATTGAGCTGACCTTGAAATAACCTTCAAGGTCATCGTCAAGATCAAATCCAAGGTCACCATTGAATTCCTCGTCAAAAGTTACTACAAGAGTGACCTTAACATTTTTCAAAAATAATTTACCTGGGAAATTATTCAGGTGTTTCCAGACTTTTTGGACACCCTGTATATATTTATATATATATTTCAATATTATTATAATTTTATTTTTTTCTTTAATATTGTAACATTTTTTAAATATGTGAAGAATATTATGTGAAATAAACCTATAACATCAATAGGACATTTCTGTAATATTACAAAAATGTTGAACAACATTATTGGAATATTACGCGCTTATAGAGTTATAGACACATAGAGTTTAGTATTTATAAAATATTTAATATTACAATAATTTTCAATATTATTTTTTAAATATTATAAGTGGACATTAATCATCTATTAATATTGCAAAAGTATTACTAAGTATGAAATACTATTACGAGCTTATAGGAAAATGTTTATGACATGAATAACTTATTAATAACAAATTATGGCTATTTTTCGACATTCACGATCAGTATGAAATAAAAATGTAATACGCAACATGAATAATAGATATTCAGCAGCAATAGTAATGTAAGAATTTTACTAATTATTGGTCTGTTAATTTTAGCTATAGTGTTGAACAAGTATATTTTATATCGCTCTAACTTTTTGCGTCACTTCTGCAGTGCATCTAAAAAGAACAAACCACTGGCCTCATTCTTATTTATTACATCAGTTCAGTAGTGCAACTAAAAAGAATAGTAACGGTATATGTGTTCTTTTTAGCTGCATTGCGGAACTGATGTGCAATAAATTAAAATGAGACAAGTATATGTTTCCTCATTTCAACTTATTGCACCAGTGCAGCTATAAAGAACAGACTACATATGTTATAGGTAGCGAAGTTCTCATTTGCAGTGGCAACAGTTAATGTCACAGCTGTCAAAACGTCAATATAACCGTGCAGGATTTAAAGAGGCAGAGACATGCAGACAGTTGGTCTGTTCTTTCGCTCTGCACTGTTGCACTAGTGCAATAAGTTAGAGTGAAACAGATATATATTTGTCTCTCTCTAACTTATTGCACCAGTGAAGCAGTGCAGAGCAAAAGAACAAACCAAGTGACAACATATCAAAATATTTATGAAGAATATATGTTATATATAATTATAATAATAAAAATGCCACAGGCGTCTGCAAGCTGGTTAAGAAAATAGTTTAAAATAAGAAAAACATTTCCAAATTATAAATATAATATATAATATAAAGTACCAGAGGCGTTTTTATTTACGTGAGCTGGTTATAATAGCAAAGATAGGTATTGAAATATGAATGTACTTATTTTAAATAATATAGAATCTCAATATGCATTATTGCAATAAAATGCAATGACAGAGATTTAAGAGATTATTATCATATGCAAAAATATTAAGTGACTATTGAAAGTAAAAGCAATACTTCAGAAATGAAATATGCTTGCTTTCAATAATACAGAATGCTAGGGGCATCTAATATGATGTGAATTGGTTATGCAAATAGCATGCAGTGAAATATATATATATATATATATATATATATATATATATATATATCCTACATAAGAATACAGTCCTACGCAGAGGTGGGAAATGTTGCCCGGGCACACTGGCGTTTTACTCCTTCCACTCCTCACACAGATACGCATCTGTTCGTCCGTGTGACTACGCACGCTCGGCCGAGTTCGGCGCGCCGAGCGAGAGAGAGAATGTCATTCCCTCTTTCTCGCTTCACATCGCGTAGCTGCGCGGGCGGCTATGGAGCGAAAAAGAAAGAATGACAATTTCTCTCTCTCGCTCGACGCGTCGAACCCGGCCGAGCACGCGTAGTCACACGGATGGATAGAAGCGTCTCTGTGTGAGGGTGCGTTCCTACTTAGCGCGTCACGCGTCGCGTTCGAGTTAAGCCAATCAAATCGTCCCATTTTATTGCATAACTTTAGGCCGAATAAAATAGGACGATTTGATTGGCTTAACTCGAACGACGCGATACGTGACGCGCAAAGTGGAAACTCAGCCTGAGAAGTGGAAGAAGTAAAACGCCAGTGTGCTCAGGCAACATTTCCCAGCTCAGGGGTTCGATTCCTAACGATATGCGAGCGAAATACGCAAGCAAAAATGTATAGTATATGTAACGTGAATTATAGATTTTCGCATGCGCATCTCACTCGCACGCCGTTAGGAATTTGGTTCCTGCATGGGACTGCACCTTTAGGAGTATAATACATGAAAAAACAACTGCATATACATAGCATGAGATCGTATGAAGCAATGAACATCGAATATTAAGCATCTAACATCAATCTGTCGACTTAATACTCAATGCTTATTGGTCCATATGATCTTACATATGCATATGCAACTATGGCTGCGTTCCGAAATTAACTGCCAGTACTGAAAGTATGACGTCATAAAGTAGAACTGCGGATCCGTTCCGTAATTACTGATGCTGCTTTTCAGCTTGTAATGCAATCAATAACGGAACGGACTCGCAGTAGAAATATTCAGTATTGTGGAGGTTAAGATAAACAAGTTTCATAGATAATTATGGATCAAACATAGCGTGATATGGAGATTGTGATTTTAACAAAAGTTGTAAAATATGTAATAGAATCTTCTGAAAGTTCTTCAGATAGCGAAGAAAATGATATATTTTTAAGGACTCTTAATAGAAATTTGACTCCACGTTTTCGTTGCACCGACTATGTTGAAAGTGTTATACCATTGTATACAGATGAGGAATTTCAAATGCACTTTCGGTACAGAAAACAATATACAATTTTTACCTAATGTACATCAAACGCATGTAAAAGAAATATGATAAAATGTGCCATTGATTATTAAAAAA
>NW_022639728.1:61682-61956 GCF_010583005.1 Odontomachus brunneus
ACAATGAATTTCGAAACGCAGCCCAGAACTGACAGTCTGTAGTATATACGACATGGGGTGCTTTCCACTTAACACTCGCAAGGACGCGGTGTTATTCTATCTTTGTTTAACATGCAATGAGCAACAAAGACAGAATTACGTTTGCGTTGTTGCGAACGCACCCATGGGCTGTAGATATTTGTATTCGCAGTGTAAAGCAATGGTGTAAGGTCACTAATGGTTAAGTGTACTCAGCCAATCATTGAAGTGTGAAGTCTATTCGCAGTGTAGATAG
>NW_022639728.1:61966-63520 GCF_010583005.1 Odontomachus brunneus
CAGAATTACGTTTGCGTTGTTGCGAACGCACCCATGGGCTGTAGATATTTGTATTCGCAGTGTAAAGCAATGGTGTAAGGTCACTAATGGTTAAGTGTACTCAGCCAATCATTGAAGTGTGAAGTCTATTCGCAGTGTAGATAGGAACGCAACTGAAATGTACATACAATCAGCTGTGAAATTTGACAGTCCCACAACAAACCGTGTGCACGAAATTTGAACATGTGATGAAAGAAATAAAATATGAAGAATTCACCGTATGAAACAGATTTATATGTAATGTACTTTTTTCTATAGTAGATAAAGTCAGAGGCGTCTATTTTGACGTGAGCTGCATAATAAATATTGTAAATATATATTGTAATGTAATTGTTTGGAATAATGTGTAAAACCAGAGGCGTCTATGCTGACGTGAGCTGCATTAAAAATATTGTACATGTATTGTAAATTGCAATGTAATTATTTCCAATAATATATAAAATTAGAGGCGTCTATTCTGACGTGAGCTGCTTAGTAATAAATATGTGAGTCTATATTGTAATGTAATAAATTGCATAGAATAATGAAAGCAAAGATGGTTATTTAAACCTAAATTACTTTCAATTGAATTTGTATACATGTATTTTAATGTCAAAACATAAAATACTATTCGATATACCGCAGGTATCTCCTTTGGCATTGTTATATGTATGTTTGTAATATATGCAACATTTTTGTAACTCAAACTGACTTGAAATATTTATAGAGATAAAACGAATCATCATTCAGTAAAAGTATTTTCAGAAAGATTTGCTCTGACAGATACACAACTGTTCTTAAAAATATTAGAGCTACATATTCTGATATGTGAAATATTATTGAAGCAAACTATCTCATACAATTACATATAGTGTCACACAGGTTCACTCAGACACAATTATTGATATCACAATCAGTATTACATATTCTGACACATGAGATATTATTATTTTGATTAACGAACCATCTCATGTAGCCATATGTAATGTGATATAATCAAATATTTCATGTAATTATATATATTGTCTTAGAGATTCACTGTTACATAATTTTTTCTAAAACAAACTTTTCCACATGTACTTTACTTTTCCTATAACAAACTGTGTTGTTTTCTAGATATGTAAGATATGATTGAAGTGAATCATCTTACATAATTATACATAGTATCAAAGAAATTCGTGGTCTGATTAACTATTCTTCCTATAAAAACCTGAGGAATGTACTCTCAAATGTGAGATATTGAAAAAAAGCATCCCATGAATTTATACATAGTGACAGAGAGATTTACTTTTAGATATATGCTTTTGGATATATTAGGACCTTAACTTAGTTTCCGCCCAAAAAATACTGAGAAAAAGCATTTATTGTAAAAAATTTATTTAAATTATTTCAATGAAAGTATTTTCCATCACTTTCTACAACTTTTTGCCATCTTTCTGGCAACTGGGCGATACCATCTCGATAAAACGATGTTTGTTTCGAAGCAATCCATTCGTCCACCCATTCTCGCACTTCTTCAACATTTCGGAAGCGTGT
>NW_022639728.1:64396-64646 GCF_010583005.1 Odontomachus brunneus
AAATATATATATATAAATATATGCTTTTTATATAATAATATAAAAAGCAAAGAATGTACTATAGCATATGTGAGCAAAGTATTACTCATATTGATTTATGCTACAGAAATCTTGCATGGTGCTATGTGATTTTTTGTGAATAAATAATGTTAGAGAAGTTCGGTTAGACATATGCATTATGTATATGAATATTCAAAGCAGATACACTTATACGTGTATGGTTTGCATGTCATTATATTAAAGACCACAT
>NW_022639728.1:64733-65996 GCF_010583005.1 Odontomachus brunneus
ACATGAAATACTTATAAGATTATTAACAACAGATGCAAAATGTATTGCACCAATGGAACATATACATCTGGTCAATGATGGCAGAATAAAGATGCGGCCCCATATTAACAGAAGTAAATGTGATAAATAGGATTGAAAAAGTTACTTGTAAAAAGTAATGCGTTGCCCTCACTCGTTATCCATTCAAAGCATAACTCGTCACCGTAATGGTTACTTAAAATTAACAAATCTGTATAATTTTATAATTTTTTCACAAATTATTAAGAATTTTTTAGAATTTCTGTCTGTTTCATCTATAGATATATATTCTATATGTGCAAAGAAACGATAAGTTTCTTGTAATTCAAAACGTACGAAATTATTCGTTATTGTTATAAAAAAAAATATAACTGCGTAAATGTGTTACTGTTAGAACCGTTTTTATTATAATCTGAATCGAAAATCGGCCGAAATATGTCACATGTGCTGAACTTTATTTTACGTCTTCATATCTCGAGTCATATATTCGGTCTATTCTTATATCAATGAACTAAAACGTTAGGCACACATATACGTGGCTCTCGATTTACGTTATTCTTTTTCATACATGGTTCATACAGAGTTCAGTGTTAGAATCCATGTGACGAGGGTCATCACACAAATAGACAAAGCGTCTCTGCCTGCGTAAACGCAGAGAGAAGAACGCTGTATCTTAGATCTGGCAACGCTGCATCTTAGATCTGGCAACTCTGCGCTGCGTGCCTACAATCAAAATTCTATCAGTGACCGGGCCGCGTCGAACATACACTGCCATCTAGCGTCTGTCCTAAACCGATGCGTATTACATTGCCGACACTTTCGAAGTTCGCAATCGCGTACAGCATTCCCTTAAGCTATACATGGACTGTTGTATAAAATCAATAATTTAAGCAACACATTGACTGTTGCATAAAATCAATAATTTAAGCAATAGATCGACTGTTGCATAAAATCGATAATTTAAGCGATACATGGACTGTTGCATAAAATATTTCTTCAAATTGACGACAATTGCGTAAAATCAATAATTAAAGCAATACAAGGATTATTGCAAAATATTATATAATTCAATGCTTTTTGAAATTATTGCTATAATGTAAAAATTATTGATTTTATACAATTGTCGTCGATTTGAATAAATATTTTATGCAACATTCCTTGTATTACTTAAATAATGATATACCTGTTGCAATAAGTAAATTCCCTAGTCATAACAGACCTAGCGACAATGGAATATTTCGACCA
>NW_022639728.1:66006-66395 GCF_010583005.1 Odontomachus brunneus
AGGACTGTTGCATAAAATATTTATTCAAATTGACAATTGCGTAAAATCAATAATTAAAGCAATACAAGGATTATTGCATAAAATATTATATAATTCAATGCTTTTTGAAATTATTGCTATAATGTAAAAATTATTGATTTTATACAATTGTCGTCGATTTGAATAAATATTTTATGCAACATTCCTTGTATTACTTAAATAATGATATACCTGTTGCAATAAGTAAATTCCCTAGTCATAACAGACCTAGCGACAATGGAATATTTCGACCACGTGCAATGAATTTATATATCTGTGCATTATTACTGATTCTTTGAAGCATCCTTCCCTATTCATAGAATAATCAGCAGTAATGTTGCATAAATATATAGATTCATTGCGCGTGGTCG
>NW_022639728.1:66405-75382 GCF_010583005.1 Odontomachus brunneus
TCCTATTCATAGAATAATCAGCAGTAATGATGCATAAATATATTGATTCATTGCGCGTGGTCGAAATATTCCCATTGTCGCTAGGTCTAGTATGATTAGGGAATTTACTTATTGCAACAGGTATACCACAATTTAAGCAATACACGGACTATTACATAAAATCAATAATTTAAGCAATGCATGGACTGTTGCATAAATTCAATAACTTAAGCAGTGCAAGGAGTTTTGCATAAAATATTTAATCAAATCAACGACAATTGCGTGAATTCAACAATTTTTACGTTACAACGTTAATTTTAAAAAGTGTTCATATTCATTAAACAGATTTTTACAATAAAATGACAATTGCGAGAAGTAATGAATTCTTATAATACTCTAATGGATGAAGAAATTGTTTTCATAATACAAAGAAATTTTATGCCAATATGTACAATTATTGCAATTATCGATTTCTTGCAACTCTCTGCATATTGTAAAAAAATATTAATAATACAAGAATTGTTAAACTATTGTCTATGAAGAATTTCCAAGAAACATTTTTACGTTTGCTCCTGGAATATTGAAATCACATCTCATAAATATATATATTCGTTTATTAAATATTTGCGTTATGTCAATAATAGTTTCTTCCTTATATCGAGATTCTGATAAAAATAAAGCTGGATTATTTTCTATCTGTAAAATATTTTTACAAATTTTGTATTATTTCAATGTTTAAGTTTAAATTGTTTCTCTTTAAATAGCAATTTTTATGCTTACAACAGTGAGCCATATTGCTATTAAATGATTTTTTCTGTAAAATTGTTGTATATTGAATAAATAGTAAAACGGCGTTCCAAATTTATTGACTGCCATTGCGCACACGCGCGCCGCCGTAAAATATAATTCTATGGAGCGTTATTTGACAAAAAAAATTAATTCACTATTATTCCGGCCTTGCGAAGCTCCTCTAATATTGAGATAATTTCGTTATCATGCGCACTGTTGCCAACTCAACACGACGCGTCGAACAACTAAAGACGATTTACCAATTCATTGGCGTCGTCTCAATGCACATAATCCACTTTGTTATCTGTTAATGTCATTCTCGAAGGTTGTGGTGGAGGCGGTGCCAATGGTAGCGCAACGCCAGTGCCCATCATCGTCGCCAGCACTGCCGCCGCGTCACTCACTGATCGCGTTCGCGATCATTTTATAAACGGAGCGATGATATGACTCCATTTGTAACCTTTATTTCCTATTGCAGGATTGGTGGCTCGATGATTGTGCGCGTTTGTGCGCGGACGTTGTCATCAATATCTTTATGCATGTCTTCAGATCATTGTTCGTGAAAATCAATTCGTCGGGCATTCTCTTGAATATCAATTCGTACAGTCCGGGCGTGCCTGTGTGCGTCACATCGCCCATAGTCACGGATTCATCTGCGTTAACGCAAAAAGTTTTGTTTCCCAGCATCATAACACTCTTGTCGTTTATGTATACTCCATGAACATGATCCAACTCACACCTCGAATCGCCCCCGAGAAAAAGATTCACATATTTGCTACCCAAAAGTCCTCACGTCGACGGTAAACTCTCCGGTGTAACAGACATGCAATCGAGGCTATCGTCTCTAGTCTCGAAGAATACGTTTTCCTCCACACTGTTTTTGCCTGCATCGTGCTCCTTCGCCACTGCTGTTGCTGCTGCTGACGGTAAATCAGTAGATTTTAAGAAAGAATCGGTGACTGCTGCTGCGACGTTGTCGTCCTTGTAGTGCTTTCCCTTGAATTTTCTCTTACCGAGAAACATCAGCCCTCTGTCGATTCTCAATGATTCTACCATTTGTTTTGCAATTTGTTTCAGAGGTTCGACGATAGACTTGAATTGTTTCTACAATGCAATTTCACTCTCCGTCGCACCGGTTTTCAGGATCCTGTGTTTTCGACGATTCGAATCCCGCATTTTCGCGATTTGTTTCGGAGTTTTTTCCTGCGATTCGATGCGGCGATGACGCTTGTTTATCGTACTCATCGTCGTCGTCGTCGTCGTCGTCGACTGAAGAGATGGTCATGGCGAGACTGATTTTATTCTTTTTTTCACAGCACTACGAAATCATTGAAACCGTATCTGTATCGACCGTTCTGTAACGCGCTGTCTTTATCTATCGTTAGGAAACCGTGTTTGCGTCGCCAATATTCGCGACATAGAGTGCGAACATCTTCTTACGACATATCGGTGATTGTTCTCGTGATTGTTGTAGATGTGTCACAGATTACTACTGAAAAATACTACTGAAAAATTTCTGTTGAGATAACAATAGAATTCCCAATTCAATTCTCAGTTGAATTCTCAATTGAATTCTCAAATGCCGTTTCCGCATGTAAGATCTCAATTGAGATATTTGTATCTGATGGAAATAATTTATTGAAAATATAATGAACTTTTGCTGAAATGCTTTTGAAAAACATTCACAATTTTTATGCAATTTTATTAAAATTTCATTATAATTTCATTAATATTTCAATAATATTTTATAAAAAATATAGAAAAATTCAGTGAAAAATCATTATTAATTAAAATAGATTGAGAAAAGTATAATGAAGTATTATTTTGTCTAAATAATTAAAAAAAACTATAATTTCATATTTTGTGTCGTTTCACATTTCGTAAGATTCGCGTGGATTCGATTCCGTGTCACACGGTCACTCATCTTTAGATGACTATGCGCTGCTCAAATGCCTAATCTTAACGATCGTACGGGAACTGGTGATGGCAATGCGCTGTAACGATATCGTGGTAGATTGTATTTACAATATACTCTTATAACGTTTAAAAATGTAATGACATATTTGTCGATAAATGTTTCAAAGGACGTAACAACAATCACAATGCGATTAATATTGATACAATATTAAATAACTAATTAAATTTAAACACAACGGGCTCGCAAAAGAGAGAGAAAGAAGGAATATTCTCTCTCTTTTGCGAGCACGTTATATGTTAAAATTTTATTAGTTATACAACATTGTATCAATATTAATCGCATTGTGATTATTGTTACGTCCTTTGAAACATTTACCGACAAATATGTCATTACATTTTTAAACGCTATAAGAGTATATTATAAATACAATCCACCACGATATCGTTACAGCGTATTGCCATCACCAGTTCCCGTACGATCATTGAGGTTAGGCATTGAACAGCGCATAGTCATCTAAAAATGGGTGACCGTGTAACACGGGATCGAATCCATGCAAATCTTACGAATAAATGAAACGACACAAAATATGAAATTATAATTTTTTTTTATTATTTAGACAAAGTAATACTTAATTATATTTTTCTCAATCTATTTTAATTAATAATGATTTTTCAATGAATTTTTCTACATTTTTAATGAAATATTATTGAAATATTAATGAAATTATAATGCAATTTTAATAAAATTGGGTCAAAATTGTGAATGCTTTTCAAAAACATTTCATCAAAAATTCATTATATTTTCAATAAATTACTTCCATCAGATGCAAATATCTCAATTGAGATCTTACATGCGAACTTTTGCGGAAACGGCATTTGAGAATTCAATTGAGAATTGAATTGGAAATTCTATTATTATCTCAACAGAAATTTTTCAGTAGGGTAGTATCGTCCTGCTTAAACAGCAGCAACAAATTCGCATTGTCGCGCGCTAAATGTTTAGGTATTTTGGCGTACGTTTGATTGAGATAAAAGCAGTCGATGTCGCAGTGCCATCCCATGGCGAAATATTCTCTGATTGACTCATGTTTGTTGCAGATAATATCGTCGAAACTCGATCGAATTCGGAAAGGTCTCGTTCGGCGGTATAACATCCTGACTGTTAAAGAACTCGTAATATCCGATTTCGTCTATCGCGTCGAGCAATTCTTTGAGATATTTATACTTTAACTGATGTAATGATTTCGAGTATACGTACAGCTTCTCAAATCGCACTGCGTGCGGACTCTCTCGAAGACTAATTAGAACATTCGTTTTTCCGCAATTGGACGGTCCGCATATGATACAATAAACTGAATTGGGCAACAAATCGCCATGCTTACGAATTACCATCGTCGAATCAGACATCAGCAATATCTTGCGATCAAGATTCGACACTCCAATCGTGCATGATTGACGAATGAAACGCATTTGATAAAAATCACACGCATGCGCACTGATCATCTATTTATATATCCTCCTCCTCCTCTTTCTCCTCCTCCATGACTAGACAATAACTATTTTTATACTCGATCGCCGTGCGGAGACGTGACAGAGAGATAAAAAATGTATATCATTACGTACGCGAATAAACGTGATATTCTCGGTATATTTGAGCAATGATGAGTTGGAATATATTCCAAAGATCGTTCTGGTGTGCGATTTTTCCAATTATATCGATCGGCTGTGAAACAGGTTGCCCGAATACCTGAGAGTAGATCGGGAAATTCAAGATTAACGAATCTGTTTCACGCACCACAATCGCCCGTGGATGCGAGTGCACATAGATGGGCCTGCACCTTTTGTGAAACATTGTAACGGATGTCAACAGAAACAACGAAGACGCGTCGAGGCACTGGACTCTTCAACAGCGCTATAAATGCGCTTCCGTTTGAACTGCACATTCCCGGATATCAATTTTGCGGATTTTATTCATTTGAGGAAACGATTGGCGCGCGGCGACTCCGGCATCAATCCGTTAGACGCTACGTGTCGCAGACACGACATCGCCGGGTGTATATCAGTTGGACACGGGGCAATTAGACACAGTCCAATCACAAGTCGCTGTTCCAAGGGACCCTACAAATGTCTCTAATCACACGGTGCTGTGATTGGCTGTGTCCAAATGCACCGTGTCCAAGTGCACCGCTCCCGACATCGGGAGCTCTACTCTTAGAGCAACAATCTTCGCGATCGACACAGGGCCGAACGGGGAATTGACCAAGGAAGCGCGCGCGCGCGCATAAACGCTAGTGACGCGAGACTCGGCGAACGATTGACCACAACGGCCGTATGGGGTACTATGAGGGCGAAAACCAAATTGGGCATGGGCGCTGGTGGCAGGAGAAAAAAGAGGACGACAACGACGACGAGGAGAACGGGAGCGGTGCACTTGGACACGGTGCATTTGGACACAGCCAATCACAGCACCGTGTGATTAGAGACATTTGTAGGGTCCCTTGGAACAGCGACTTGTGATTGGACTGTGTCCAATTGCCCCGTGTCCAACTGATATACACCCGAGGAGAACGACTACGAAGAGAACAAAGAGAACGTTGCCGAAATGTTAACGAAACAAGGGGGTTTATTACCGTTTCTCCCGATATTCGGTACACCCAGATCATTGATCGGTGGCACGGCTGGCGTAACAAAGGCGATAAACGACAGCGAGAGTGCACGTCGTCAATTGGAGGAATTGCAACGACACAATCGCGCCATGGAGGGTCTGGTCTTTATCTCGCACCGTACTGCAGACAAGGCGCGGGTGCGAGAAAGACGAGAAAAAAGAGAGTATCGTGCAACGAAAAAATTAAAAAAAAAAACTTGGAAGAAGACACTGATGACGACGACCTTCCGACTGCCCTTGTCCGGCGTGACTACAAACACACAGTTAGACGCACGTGCGTCCGCACGCAGCTTGCGAATACCGCATTTCAAAGGCGTTTTCATGCACGATGCGTTGCCGCGAAATCACTGCGTAACGAGTGCATCATCGTGAATTTCGACGACGCCGCATCTCACCGGCCACGCACTGGGTCGCTTATGCCAAGAAGAGCGATCGAGCCGGAAATTTTAAACCTCCGCTCGATATCAGGAAATATCCCGGACACAATATAATCCTATCGTATAATTATCGCCCTTCATCAGACGTTTGATCAGAGCAATTGTGGTCAACTGTGTTTGCAATTTCTTCACGGAATTGACTGGCAACGCTTCGATGACGTTTACACTTTCGGGAAACAGCAGCGTTCTCACCGCGAATTATTTTCCCTCTTGAATCTGAAGGACGGCAATTACGAATTGGGATTGATGAATTTAGAAACGTACAACACGATACCGAACGTTACAACGGCAAACAACAGATTTTATATCGACAACGACGAACCTATCGCAATCCCTACTGGTTCGTATAAATTCACAGATATCGAGAAATACCTGAGATCGGCAATCGAACGACAACGAAGAGAGAAATCGAGAGGAAGAAAAGAGAGCGATAGGTTAGAAGAAGGGGAGCGGTGCACTTGGACACGGTGCATTTGGACACAGCCAATCACAGCACCGTATGATTAGAGACATTTGTAGGGTCCCTTGGAACAGCGACTTGTGATTGGACTGTGTCCAATTGCCCCGTGTCCAACTGATATACACCCTAGAAGAAGAGCGATTCTCTAGCCCTAACGACGACACTTATTTTGTGTACAGGTGACGATGAGGAAACGTTGCAAACGAGCGAAGATCGCTCGCTCGTTCTTCGCGCGAACGAGAACACCATGAGAAGCGAAATTTTGTGCGCCTATCGAATAGATTTCACAAAACCGAATAACATTGGCTCTCTCTCTTGGGTTTTTCCGCGCATATATTGTCTCCGAACATTTGGCACATGAGCGACCAACCGATTGATATAATGAGTATGAATATCATTCGCGTGGAGCGCAACATCACCACAGGTGCTTACGACAACGACAGATTGCTTCACACGATACATGAATTTTCGCCGAACGTTCCACCCGGATATAAACTGTCGGTGTCCGACGGCATTTACATGCCGATCATCGCAAGAAGCATCAGTGACATCACTCTGAGCGTAGTGAATCAAGACGCAAAACCGATAAATTTTCGCCGTGAAACGGTGACGATAAGTGTGTATGTACAAAAAAGTGACATAAATAGAACTCATAAGATAATATGCTCATTTGTGAACAAATATGCTCGTTGTGAGTGATTTTTTCATCAGAAAAGAATTGTCTGTTGTCCCGCCGCCGCTGCCGCGTGTATTTTCCTCGTCATTGTCATCTCCTTCTTCCTTCTTTGCGAAAAAGAAAAAACGCGCGAAACAACGATGTCGTTCACTTAATGCGGCAAACTTCACCTTTCTACGATCATTGGGATTTCGGGTGAGAAACGTAACAACGACGACAACGACGATACCATGCTAACTGACATTCTCAATATCGAGAGCAGACCGTCCTTCGACGATCGCGTCATCAAGATCGAAACCCATACATACTGTTATGCTCGCTCTGGGCTGAGTCGCCTCTGGTATAAAGAAAGACTTGAGCTGTGGTTTGAGTTGTGAATGATGCCGCGAAGCGTTCTCCGGGCGACGGGAGTGCGTGTTCTGTTTTTAATAATAACAGCAGCTGTCAGATAGTTGACAGCGAGAAGTAGTCGCGAGCGGTCGTGTTTCCAACGATATCAATTCTGAGACTGTAAAGACGTATTTTCGCTGTACATTAAAGCTTCTCGTTCTTTATAATTGTGTGTTACGTTCATTTCTTCCGTGCGCGATCGCATGTGCAAGTGTGGGTATAACAATACAATCAATACGCTAACACCACATTCGATTACAACGATAAGATGCGAATACCTATTCAGCAACAAGATCTGTACACGCTGCCGTGCGACAGCTTTCTCTACATCGAGGGGAGACGAAACGACGAGTCGAAGGATGATAATTTGACATCGGCCGCCTTACCGAAGACAGCCGCCAGAATAATTGCGCGGCGTTTATGTTCGACGAGATACGATACGAGATCGAAGGCGTGGAAATCGATAGATGCAGAAACGTGGGAATTACGAGCATCTTGAAGAATTACGTTCTTCTGGACAGAAAAAAAAGCAAAAAAGTGGAAAACGCCGGCTGGTTATTGGAGAAGGACAAATCGTCGCCGTTGCACGAATTCAACTTTTGCGTGTCGCTGGACATGCTGTTGGGCTTTTGCGAGGATTACAAATGCATAGCAGTGCTGGCAGTTCGCGATATATTTTCGCGCACGCGCATTGAGCAAACTCTGTGGTAACCTCAGCGCCGTATCTATTTTAAGGTATCATAAGATCCTTCACCTAAAGGAAAATATGAAAGGATTGTAGGAAGAAAAAAAGTTTGTGGAAAGAAACAGAATACTATTCATAAGTAAAAATAAATATATTTTTTATTGTGTAATTTCTGCAGCCAACCAATCACACGAATACCAACATCTGTTGCAAGGGTAAGGGAAACTGCAGAAAAACCTTACCAGTATTCTTACAAAAAAATTGTACATAACAAATAATATTTTATAATAAATTTAGAAAATATAAATACGTATATATTAATTACAATACATTTTAATAAAATTTATATAAGTAATAATACATATGGAATTTGTAAAACAATTTTTCTAATATAGAATAGTTTTTTAATATTAATTGATGCTGTTGCTATGAGGCTTCTGAAAAATAATAAAACAATTAATATATTATGGCCACACATATGAGCATGAGCGCATATGTGTGTGATCACATTTTTGCCACCAAACATAAAAAATGAAATAAATAAAATAAAAATGATCACAAAAAATTTTATAAAAAAATTATTAATTAAAAAAAAATGTGGCACTTATGCATGTACTTAGACATGCTATATCACAGTCATAATAAAATAAATAATTTACGTAATAAATAAAATAAATAATCTGTGTAATAAATAAAACAAAAAATACTGAAGCATGCATCTTAGCATGGCATATCACAGTTATGATCACAGATATTGCACTACATGGATATGATATATTCTGTCACATGAAAAAAAATATTATTATTGCATAAAAAATAATTTGTCAGAAAATGTGAAAATAAAAAATACAAAAAAGTATATGATTATATAAAAAAAAATTATCTATCAAAGGAAAGATCTATTCGAAATTATTGTGACAGAAATGCATTGTTAATTAAAGAATTTAGTAGAAACAGAATAAAAAGAGAAGAAGTGCCA
>NW_022639728.1:75578-77252 GCF_010583005.1 Odontomachus brunneus
CGCTACGCAACCCAAGGTCAAACTGATGTGATCAGTAAATACATCTTTTTAAACGCCACAACTTTTGTCTGAAACATTTTTTTGTAAAACTTATATTTTTCCTGATATTCGGGCGTCCCGGTACTTTCCGAACACCCTGTATAGAAGACAATGACAGCATGACAAATAAAAAACCTAAATATTTTTAAATCTGTAAAAGAAATTTTTTCTGTAGTATATTATAATAATAAATGTTAATTTTTATGTAACAATATGAAGTTAATCTCAGTATTTTTAGTAATATTAAAAAAGCTAATATTAAAATAAAATATTACAATCTATATTTCATCATATACTTCATAATTAATGTCATCTTCATATTCATTATCATCATTAAAATCTTTGGTATTATTTGAACTTTTAAATTCTTTTCTTTCTACGCAATACAAATTTTTAGTGTTATGCAGTTCCAAGTGTCTAGAATCAACTTGGAAAGTGCTACAATCTACATTATGAGCCTGAAAGCTGGATCGTATTTTACAAATTGAGTCTAAAGAAGTGATACTAATAGAATTCCTCTTTTTATTCTTGACATCAGTGACGATGGAAAAAATCCTCTCTGCTTCAGCATTAGAATGTGGAAGAGATAAAACGCCATGTACTAATTTTTCTAAATTTGGAAAGAACGGTTCATTATTACAATTTTTTTTCTCAAAAATAGTGTTCCACATTTCAAGAATTTCGAAATTGGCTAAAACAATTTTATTCGCGTCATCAAATTGTGAAGGTAAAATTTGCCATTCATTACATAAAGTCGTAATATCAGATATACCGAAACGTTTTGCTACATTCGTTAAATTTGGAAATAAGACTCTATTTTCCTCATGCAAAGCTATTTCGGGATCTAAAAATTTTAATTCGCGCAAGATTTCATCATTGTATGGAAAACGATGTAGCATTTCTTGCATCGCGGTAATATAAAATTGTAGACAATTCGACTTTACTTCTATATAAAAATCTGGACATTCTGCTAAGAGAAATGACTCACAGTCTGAACCAACATTGATACAATTAACTGGTAAAAAGTTTTCCGGATTTAAAATATTATCAGAAATATTATTTAAAACATTACATATCAAAAAATTTTTTCCTATCTGTTTCATTAACTGCTCACAATTTTCAGCAATTTTATAAATTAAGATTTGTCTCGACTGATGCAAAGCATTAAAACTATTAAAAAAAGTTAAAAAATATTTCAAAAACAACATGTATGCTTTAATAATTTTATTGTTTAAAGAATTAAAAATTAAATGTGCCGAGTTATTTTTATGTTCAAAAGATTCCAGGTTGAAGTAATGTTTCAAAACTTCCCAATTATCGAGAAGTCTCTCAACACACTTTTGTAAGACGAGCCATCTTGTACCTGATAATTTCAAAATTTTTCTTGATGCTACTCCAAAAAATGCTTGAAACTCATACAGAATAGCTGATCTTTTAGCACTGCCAGAAAAATATGTAGCAACTGCGTGTAAAAGATTTTCACAAGAATCCGGCAATTTTGCACAAGCTTTACTTGCGATAAGAGCTGAGGAATGGCATATACACTTTAATACAATGAGGGCCGGTACCTCTTTCTTTAATCTACTCTTGAAAGAATTATTATCACCTATCATAACTGAAGCATTATCAGAAGCC
>NW_022639728.1:77372-77656 GCF_010583005.1 Odontomachus brunneus
GAACACCGCGAACCGAAAGCGCAAGAGGACAGCGCGTCCTCCAAAACAGTAAACAGCGCGACCGCCGAACAACAGCGGTAAATAGCGAATCAAGCGGGATTCGAGGTATATAAAATGCTGCGTAATCGTAATCGAGAGATTCGATCATCTGCTCTCGAAAGAGAATCAGAACCGATCCACCGCTCTTGAAGGAGAATCCGATTCCGATTATCCGCTCTAAGAGAGACCGACTCCGCTCCTGGCAGATTACTGTTCGTCGATTGACGACTGTAATCACTCCGCCG
>NW_022639728.1:77791-78298 GCF_010583005.1 Odontomachus brunneus
TCCTGGCAGATTATTGTTCGTCGATTGGCGACTGTAGTCACTCCGCCGTCGTTGCACGGATACGTGTCATCGACATTTGACTATACTCCGCTCCGGGCAGATTACTGTTCGTCGCGTAGCGACTGTAATCATTCCGCCGTCGGCTCACGGATTCGTGAGGCCGACACAGATAAGTTTCACAGTACCGCTGGCCGCATCCGAAATTGCGTCCGAACGAGCCGAGCTCGTTCAATCATAAGGAAACTCCGAGGGCTAAGGTCCCGTGTACGAGGACCGACGGCCGCACCGCATACACCGACCCGATTCCAATCTCCGCGATAGGAGATCGAAGGGAGCGCCACTAAGGCCATATCCCGCTTGCAGCTACGCTGCAATCTCAACGCCCGCAAACATTATACGATTCCGAAACACCGCTAAACATCGCTGGGAAAAGTGTCCACCGCACTTAAGAGACACGACGCCGAAAGAAACGTCAACAGCATAGACTCGCGAAGACGCGACACTGAC
>NW_022639728.1:78464-79003 GCF_010583005.1 Odontomachus brunneus
ACGTAAATATTATTATGTTTAACAGGCAATAAAACAGATAGAGTGATATTACGACTCTTCATATTTTCTACATGTTTTCCTGTTTTAGAATGTGAAATTAAATTTGATTTTCCGCATATTAATATCTTATTACAAGCTGTGCAGAGAGCTTTTTCATCGTTTTCATGCGATGCCAACCAATCTTTGAAAATATTCATACTTAACCATTCATATTGAAATTTATTTCTCACACATTTCCTCTTCTTTTTCTCAATGCCACTTGATGACGAAGGCTGTTGTTGATCCATTTCTTTCTTTACTATGGCACTTTTTTCTTTGATTAACTTAATATTATAATTGCACTTTTCTTTATTACAATATCACTTTATATCACTTTATATCACAATATCACTTTATATTAAAATTGCACTTTTTATCACATTTTATTTATTAATATATACTATATATACTTATTATCACATTTTACATAGCTATACTAATTATTATAACTATATTAATTATACTAATTTATTATTATGTCATTTCACTACCTATCTAAT
>NW_022639728.1:80263-80905 GCF_010583005.1 Odontomachus brunneus
AAACGGGAGTAAAACCGGACCCAAAGAAAATCGAAGCAGTGAAAAACTTCCCTCGACCGGCAAACTCGAAGAACGTGAAACAGTTCCTAGGCCTATCGGGATACTACAGGCGTTTTATACCAAACTTCTCGAAAATCGCGAAGCCTCTGACAAACTTGCTAAAAAAGTACGCCACGTTCGAATGGAAACATGCCCAGGAACAATCTTTTGCTTCCTTGCGAGACGCCCTATGTACAGATCCAATCCTACAGTACCCCGACTTTACTAGACCCTTCGTAATCACAACAGATGCGTCGGGTTACGCAATAGGAGGAATCTTAAGCCAAGGGGAGATAGGCAAAGATCTCCCGATAGCATACGCGTCACGTTTACTAAATTCAGCCGAACAAAATTACTCAACAATAGAGAAAGAACTCCTAGCAATCGTTTATAGCGTCCAGCATTTCCGCCCATACCTATACGGCCGACAGTTCAAACTCGTCACAGACCACAGACCGTTAGTATGGCTACATTCCGTAAAAGATCCGAGCTCGCGATTAGTTAGATGGAGGCTCAAATTGCTAGAGTACGAGTATGAAGTGGTTTACAAAGCCGGCAAAATCAACGGAAACGCCGACGCACTATCCCGAAACCCTCCACGCG
>NW_022639728.1:80915-92075 GCF_010583005.1 Odontomachus brunneus
GAAACTGCTTACGTCGAGTGGCTACGTCACTTCACGCATGCGCACAAGGGCTTCTGTCTATATAGAAAATATCGCGAACTGCCAGCACTGATGCATAGTGATAAATGCACGGCACGAATTGATACTGATTCGCGCGCGTAGCGACGCGAATTGTTTCGTGACTGATCAAGAACAACAGCATCAACCCAAGATCACGCTATTCAAAGTGCAATGGCGAATGCCGCATATCGTACCGAATGACGTGAACAAATTGTCGCTGTTGCATACTCTGGATAGCGGTAGATATCTGAGCATGGCTTTTCGCTCGTGGAATCTGTACGAGTATCCGCTGCTGCAGAGCATCACGAAACATTCGTGGGCCGTGAAAGCCGCGACACAATTGGAAAAACCGCGATACGTTATGTTCGCTCTGCGAAACAATCGAAAAAATATGTTGAACAAAGACCCTTCCGTGTTCGATCACTGTAATCTCACGAACGTCAAATTATTCCTGAATTCCGAATTTTATCCCTACGACGACATAAATTTGGATTTCAAAGTGCGCAAAATCGCAATATTGTACGATATGTACTCGAGATTTCGAAAGACGTATTACAGTCTCGAAACGGACGACGTGTATATGACCTTAGACAATTTTTTACAACGCGGTTCGTTTGTTGTGATCGATTGTTCGCGTCAGAATGAATCGATCAAGAGCGCAACCGTCGACATTCGCATAGAATTCGAATGCAAAGAGAACGTATCGAACAATACAACGACATACTGTCTCATCATTCACGATCGATTGATCGAATACAATCCGCTCATCAATGTGGTGCGTAAGATAATATAATCATCGCTGAATCCGCGCAAAGAGGAAATGTCACTTATGTCAATCATTTTCCTCCTCTTCCTCCTCCACGTTTCCTCCGAGAGATAAACGAAAGAGAGAGATAGTGAGACGCAATAAATGATATCGCTGACAGCTGCAACTTCTTTTGAATTTATTTTTCCTGTTGATCGTTGTATGTATAAAGTAGATGCGTACACAAGATGCTACCATAATTCCGTCGATTTTGTGAGAAAAAACAATACGTTCGCTCCGCGCACTTGTTTTCGAAAAAAAATCGTTCACATAGTACATCATCATAACCACTACCATGGAGTCATGCGACAACATTCCTGTCGAACCGCAGCAAGAGGAGAAGGAGGTAAAGGAAGACATTCAAATGGTGCCTATATTTCTCGATCTACAAGGTTTCATCGTGGGAAACAAAAGATCTTTTGTAATAAAGGAAGTGGCATTATTGAAGAAGAACGAGGGAGAACTGCTGCACAAATTGCCACCGATAAAACGGAACTTGCTGACGACATTGGAAAAATCACAACCTCAATAGTTAATATCCAATCATCACGATTTTTACTGAGACGACGGAGATATTGCTTATTGGAGAGCGGAACCGATCATTCACGACGCGTTCTGTTGCACACTCGAAGAAGAAGAGAGAGAAGGAAGGAGACTTATCTACGTGAAAAGCCACGAGAAAAAATCTGGCTAGCCAATGTCCTGGAGCGACAACGGAAAACGAGCCGCCGCCACCGCCACCACCACCACCGCTACAATCGTCACAACATAGTTGTGGAAAACATCAACGTGGACTATGAAAACATCGGAAAAATGCAGTTCTTATGACAATTGGCCTTGGCGACGATACCTAGATACGGTCAACACCGTAATAATCTCAGAATCTGCACAATGGAAAATGTTTTCATCGGATGATGGACAGTATGGAACAACGCTCTGATGAAGCTCCGCCGCCACAATCAACTGGAGAAGGTGGAGGAACGACAAGAGGAAGAAAAAGAAGAATACAACCAGCTGCAGCATTGTCGCCGTCACCGTCGTAAAGGACTTTCTTTCCGAGGAACCTGTAATCGTATGTTTCTAAAAATTTTATGTTTCTAAAAAATATCTTTTGTTATTATTATTTTTACAAATGTATGTATTCTATATGTGATGGAAAGGTTATACAAATATATCTACACTATATATTCTCTTACATCTTTATTTTTTCCTCTCCTTTCTCTTAGTACAAAAATTACATATGTGTGATTAATCATCCGGGACTGTTGAGAGGCGTTGGAGAATATGACGGTAATGGAGGTGAGGAAGATGGAGCAGGGGGTGGTGACAGTCGTTGGATTCTGTCCTGATCGGACGGCGGTGTCAGGAAGTGCAAGGGAAATGGGGGTATGTCGTCAAAGTCTAGCTGATCCACCATCACGTGATGCATCGTGTGCCGGAGGGTTTCCGACATATAGAAAGTTCATCATCCTGTGTAACATATCCAATGTGTATAAAGCACCTTCCAAATCACTGCATTGATGGATGGTGTGACGTGACGATTTTTGAGGATCGTCCGCCACTGGGGGGTTGCTAAGGAAGTAGGAATGCGCTTCCGAGCTGAAGTGTGGGGGTCGCGTCCTAGCCGTAAGGCGAGGGGATGCGCACCCGTCTACAGCGAAAAATGTATTAAAATTAAGAGCGGACGGTCGAACGAGCGTCACAAGATCGGAGTCGACGAGAAGAAGAAGCTGCCACCACGGGCGGAAAGGAAGAGAGACGACAGGTTGGAGGCCGGAGATCAGGTGAATAATTTCCGCAATTTGGTGGTATCCCTGCTAGAAAGGGCAGACCGATAGGACTACATGCTTTCAGAGCCAGCACTACGGAGCTACCGGGATCTTGACATTAGTCGCCGATTGAGAGAGAGAGAAAGGGAGACTGGGAGCTGCCGCGAGGAAGCCGTAAGGGCAGAGCGGATCGACACCGCGGACGAGCGGAGAACAGCCGCGACCGAAGCACAGCGTCGGCCAGCGAATCCTCCGCGCCCCGGAGCGTCCGCTGAGCTAGCACGGACTCTGCGAGGTTCCACAGGCAACTTGAAATAACGGCTGTCGAAGATGCGAGGCGCAAGGTCGAAACAACAAATTGATAAGCTGCCGTTATGCCAAACAAAGAAAAGAAAAACAGCGAGGCAACAAAGGCAGATAAACGGCTCTGGAGAAGTAGGCAATCAAAGGTCGCTAATTGGTGAGAAGAGGAATCAAATTGGGAATAAAATCCAGCCTCGCAGAAGCTCTCGTGTTTTCGCTGTGGAACGGCGAGGTGTAAAGGGCGTGACGCCCACCAAGCTGCATCAGCAAGGACGACGACGAACGCCGTAAGGCCGACTCCGCTCGAGGACTAATTTTGGTTGTGTGACCGGAAGGGGATCGCCACTGCCCGCTGACGACTGCGACCGATTCGCGACCGACTATTTAGTGAGTCCGTTCCATAAAGACGGCTCTTAGCGTGGTTATTTTGGAGTCGCGGATCGGGAGACGCGTCGATGGCCGAGGCCCGGCCGTCCCCCACACGAGAGGTAATGGGAACCGCATCCGGCTCGCTAGCGAGGAGAGCTCACACGTCCGGGCAACGTTGTCGACCGTCCCCGTCGTAACCGAGGACGAGCACACACCGCCGCATCGAACAATCGTGAAAATAGCTGTCGCGAGCTTTGAAGGTCGTAATAGAGACGACCCGTTGCCATAGGGAACCTTGTCGCGAGCGCAAATAAAGACCTGTAACACACTAGCTATCGAAAATAAATCTGTGTCCGGCACAATAGATCACAACCCTCGTGTCTTATTGCTAACCCCATCCTTCCTTCAAGCACCTCCGACCGCGATCGAACCAGCCTCTTTACCGAAGGGCGGCTGAGCTGCCGAAGGGTTATACCGGCGCTCCTCTGGTCGACAAGTTATAAAATTAGAGAGAATAGTAAGGTGGTACAGCCGACCGTACATGGCGCCCAATTCCGGAAGGTCGACCAGAGTCGCGAGTGTCGTAGGAGTGAAACCAAGTTTCACTCCGTTGAGTGATCGCCGTAGATTTGGTCAGCGCTGCCTCCGCAAGCCGACTACGCGAGGAAAAGCGTTGCAATGGACCGACGACCTACTAAAATTTTGGGGAGAGAAATGTACTTCAGCTTTCAAAAAATTGTCAAAACAATTGTTGTCAAAATAATAAATGTTTATTATCTACTGCTTTCAATGCGTACTTGGTGCTCTCTCTGAAATATACTACACTCGATAGGTTTTTGCTCTTGACCGATGCGATTGAAAATCTTGCCGCGAAAATTATTTATTTATACCACAAATATGTTTACGATTGGTACATATGTAAATATATATAAAAATGATAAACAAAGCAAAGTGATAGACGAAACAAATTGATAGACGAAATTATTAACAGACGCTTATCTCACACTCTCGAGATAAGCCTGTAATAACTATGTGTGTATTAAGGAGGAGAATCGAGATACATTTAATTATATTTCTTTTTATTGGACAAAAATCGATCACAATTACATATTATTGTCGCTACTCGAACGGTGTATACATTCTGATCTCTTTCGTGACACCGGGGACATCCTTCAGATCGTTGGCCGCCGAATCCAACAATTGCTTCAGAAGCACGTGTTTTGAATCGACCTCGGAACCTGAGATAAGAACCTGCGATCTGAGCTTGGCGAATTTCCACCATAACGCTGTTCCTTTTTCACAACGTCTTTTATTTCGTAGATCTGTATGCGAACAATTTGATCGCCTGTCTCACCCGGCGTTTTCAGTGTAATCATCCTTCCCAATTTTTCCTGCATAGAAATATATTGAGGAAAACGATCTGGTACATTGGAAAACACCTGGAGCAATGATTCCAAACCGTCACACAGCACTGTTGTCAATGTTGTTGTTTCCTCAATCTTCTTCTTCTTCTTGCAAACTTCATCCTCATCATTATCATCACCGTCATTATCATCATCATCATCGATACCAGCAGTAGCGACGGCGGTTCCAGCCGAAACATTGTTCTTCTTCTTCTTCTTCTTCTCCAATGTTCGATCTCTGTCTTCTTCTTCTTTCGATTTTGTTGTATTTTGCATAAATAAACGGTGCGACAACGCAGGATTGTTATTTGTTGTCATACCGGGAAGGTCGTTAATATAATCGTCATGCATGCGTATCCATTCCCGGTATGTTTTCTCGGTCATCAATCCGCTTCTGAAAAATGATAGATAAAACTTTTGCGGTATATGCATCCTCATAAATTAATTAACGTCGTCTTTCGAACAATACTCATCCACCATGTCTTCCTTCAGCCAGGTGTTGTAAATGTCGATAAACATCTCCTTCATGTTGATGCCCTCGTATACACGACGCACCTCCGGATCGATCTTCTTCTTTTGCTCCGCCAGATACTTTGAGACTCGCTATGAACATTCGCAGATTGCGAGGAGCCGCAAATAATTTGTTCCACGCCTCACAGACAAAACCGCTGGGCGTAAAAAGATGCATCACCTTTTCTTCTTCAGCAGCAGTGGTTGCAGCGATCATCGCTTCCTTGCCACCGTCATGGCAGTCCGACACCGATCCGCACACGGTATTCTGTTTTTCACTGTTCTTCCCCAGACGTGGCATCCTCTGCTCGAACTTTATTCGATTTTATTATTATTCTGCGGGGAATCGTACGCGGCGGCCCTATTTATATGATTTTTCTGAAGCACGTAACACACGCGCACGCAATATGCGCATCGGCTCTTTCGTCGATAAAAAAAAAAAAACACCGTCGCCGCAGTTGGATTAATCCGGAAATACGCGACCGCGTGATCTCTGTGGAGTGAATAGCGCTTTTTTTTATTTTTATCCAAAAAAATGCATAAAGCAATACGTCAACATTGAGATATGCAATATGCGCATCGACTCCTTCGCCGCGACCAAAAGTTATTGCGATAACCTGACAAACCAAAAATACGCAACCACACATGAATGTGCAATGCTTCCCATTTTTTTAATTTTTAGTCCAAACTTTGCATGAGGCGGCGGCGGTACATCAATAATGAGATGTGCAATGTGCATCGGTTCCTTCGCCGCGAGCAAAAGTCTTTGCGATAACTGGATTAAGCAATGCGCAACGACGTGATTGTGCAATGCTCCCCTTTTTCGGATTTTTAATCGAAAATTTACATGAGGCAATGCTGCATCAGCAATAATGAGATATGCGATGTGCGCATCGACTCCTTCGCCGCCGCGACCAAAAATCATTGCGATAACCTGACAAACGGGAAATGCGTGACCACACATGAATGTGCAATACTTCCCTTTTTTTCGGATTTTTATCCAAAATTTGTATGAAGCGACGGTGCATTGAAATACTACGATATATAAATCTCGTTCAGCAAACTTTCCCGCAACACACACACACACACACACACACACACGAATGCAGCGAAACACATTATAAACGGCTTTCTCTCTCTTCGATTTTTTCTCTACAAAAGATAGGAAAATACAGAGTGAGTAATCCTCCTTATTTAATAAAAAATTTTATATATATATTTTATTCTTATTTCATAAACATTTATATTGAATTTTTTTATTATATTGTAAATTCTTGTTCAGAGCATGAAGGTAACGCCCGAACAACTGGCCAAAAATTGGGACAAGCATTACGGTCCTATCGACGGGGTCTTACCGGAGGACTACCTAGAGGTGTATGTCACCCTCAACTCGTGCTACTGTCTAAAAACTATTCCGGGAGAAAACGTCTACATTCAGGACGGACAGTTTCGACGCCGAAAAATGTGCGAGCCGTGCTTCAACACGAAACGCCCCGAAAATTTTAAACTTATTCATACTAGCTACTCAGTACACCATCGCAGCACCTATTCGCCTGAAATCGTACTCTTCTGCGTACTGTGCGGAAAACATATTGTACAGAACGCAGGAAAGGCGAACAGCTGCCGTAAGTGCATTGATGAATGTCTGATCCACAAACCCGCCATCCTTCTATTACGCGAGGTCATTGTGAAAGTATATTATTAAAAAATTGAATAAATAAAAATTTATTACTAAAAAGGTGTCAATTTCATGTTAACTCTCCTTTAGCTTATAAGAAAAAATTAAATATAAAAAATATGCGTGCGGACTACTATTTGTTATAAATAATTTTAAGATTTAGTATAAAATTTAGCTTTGTGCCGTTATATTTAACATATAACACCACGGCTGCAACGTCTCCGTCGTCATCGTAAGACGAGAGGAACGGTGGCGGCAAAAAGAGAGACAAATTAAGTCACATTTCAGCCAAGAAAACTACGCTTTGCGATATCGCGGCCGCGACCGTGATCCCCTCGAGCACACAACGCTCCTTATCTCGAACAACATTTCAATTTGTTGGTCGTGCGCGCCGCCGATTGGCGCGTGCCCCATCGCGCCGATGGCGCTCAATCGGCCGACTGGTTGAGACTTGTTACGTCCGACGTAACTTCTCTTTAGTTCGACCGAGTGCACCTTATGTTACCACCAGGAATGCAATAAATGCCCTGGGTGGTCAAAGAACAATGGACTGATAATAAGGTGTCGAAATTTCACTATTGATTATTACTCACATGTCGTGAGAAGCATCTTCCCCCTTCTACTAAAAGGTGGTGAGAACTCACGCGGGGGTATCTCGCCACCTGCCTATAAAAGCGGGTGCGACTGCACACAAGTGGGTAGAACCAGTAGTAGAAGTTAGTAAGCACAAAAAAGTAGAAGTAGTGACAGTCCGTAAGAGAGTAGTAAGACAAAAATCAAACTTAAAACAAGAAGTAATAATAGAAACAAAAATCAGACTAAAGATAAGGAATCAGTCAATTAGACAATCGATCAGTCAGTTATAATTAATTAATCAAACGTATAAAAACAAACAATACATATAACAATTGAATCATTAAGATAAAACATTAAAGTCGTAAATAAGATACTGGGAAGATAAAGGTTTGTTTCTTAACATATCCTCTGACCTAAGTGTCACGTTACATTCTCAAACCTTCTCCAACCTCTTAAGTCCGATCCCAAGCTCTTCAGTCTCTCAATAACTATAGCACGAGAAGCACTTCAAGTAATTTAAAATTTCTTAAAGAAAGAATCAACCAGAATCAGTAAGTAAAATAATTATTTTATACACACATTTACATTTACACATTTAATCACACACAATCACACGAACTTGTCCATCCCAGGGTAAAGTGGTTAAATCCATTGACCCAAAAAGGACAATTAACACGTTTTAAAATCAACTAAGACGTGACAGACTCTTTTAAACAATTTGTCCGACGGTCGGTTGGAGACCAACGCGCGCCATCTACCTGACGCAACGCTCAGTCGGTTTCGCAAATTGTTGCTCTCGATCCTGCTAACTGATTCAAACAAGCCCCACCTCATTTCCCCGTTTGCGCTCAAATAATTGACTGATTAAGAAGTTCAAAAACGAATACGCCCCCTGAGGTGGCGGGGGTGTGCGGCTCCCTGCTTGTCCCTGTGCCCCCGCGCCCATCGCTTGCGGTTTCCCTGCGGGCCACGGCGGGGCACCCCTCTCCATCCCTGAGTAATTACAACAGATCTTACTTTGTACTACATAATCACCGTAATTCCGCTGATATACTTTTTCTTCTGTCCTATGAAACGGCAAACGCGGCAGCGGGATTATATTTTAGCCAATCGTAAAATAGTTGCATATTTTCGTAAAAAGTATTTTACTGAGAAATTAATTTTACTCTTTACTAATTTATCATATATTATGTCATTTGTATAAAATATTATTAAAATTATTAAAAACATAAGAAATAACATTATTAAAAAAGTCTACTTTTTGTATTATTCCGCGTGATATCCGCTTTCGCATATTCCGCTCCATGGAACATAAGGAAAATAGAAAAAGCGCCAGAAGAAAAACTGAACTGGTCGTACTAACTCCGCACTTTCCGTTCCGCTGAAAATTTTCGCTCCGTGGGACGGCGCCTTGAGGGTGCCATTACATAAAGGGTAGAAACGCGGAAACGCGGAAATGCGAAAAACAAAATCTTACTAGATCCGCTATGTGTTCCACGGCTGTTTTTGTTGTCTAATATTATATGAAGTATATTTTGAGCGGAAAAGCGGTATGGGGAATTATAAAATATTAATTTTTAACGGTATTTATTAATTAAAATGTTTGTATTCAACAGATGAGCTGAGAAGATAAACATATTAGTAAAAATTAGAGGAAATAAAGTAAATACAATTTTAAAAAATGAATATAGATGTTTATTTGTCACCAAACCATTTCGCTTTTCCGCATAAATTGTGCTCCATGTAATATGTAAGTGTAATATAAAGGTAATATAAAGAGAAGTAAAGTCGCGAAACAAGCGCATCAAAATCTATTGTCACAAGTTGTCACAAATTATCACAAGTTGTTCGACCTAACCGCCGTTACATTAAGACGTGTTCAAACACGTTCGGACCTGATATTTTTTTGGAATTCATACCTTGGTACCTTGGATGAAAAGACAATAGAGAAAATTTTTGGACCTTCCGCTTTTCCGCTTTTTAAACGTACAGGAGAAAATGATTCAATTCGCGGAACGCGGAAATCTAGTAAGATTTTGTCTTCCGCATTTCCGCGCTTCATGTAATGGCACCCTCACTTAATATGGCGCCTAACCCCAACACCAACCCATCGCCCAAAATCAGCAGCACAGAAATATATACTACCTAGAACGCGCGCTACCTCTTGAGTATTGCGGGATGAGAAAGAGCATACTTGTAGGTCTCGAACAGTACTCTGTCTTTGTCTCGTACAGCCTGAACCAAAAGTTAAGTCGGCTGATTTCTAAACATAAGCTGAATCTCCGAATTAGGAACCATCTTTGCTTTGTTTTTCTTAATAATAAATCGATAAGTGAATACGAATAAATTACAAAAAAAATATTTTTTTATATTTTAAACCTTCGTTTATAAGCTTAAGTCATTGCCATTCAGTGGTCACTGCTTTTCATATTATCCCTAACTTTTAACATGAATTGTATCACATTTTCCCTACCCTCGACTATACTATGAGTCAGACAAGAATAAAATAGGAAACAAGGAACCTCTCTCTCTCTCTCATCTCGCACGCCTCAAGAAACAGCGCGCATTCCAGGTAGTATATATTTCATTAGTCGGCAGTCTAGTTAGTATATAGAAGTCTGTGAAGATTTCTCCGTGTCGCTAAGGACTTGTGTTCACGATGCTAGAAATCCGCCCGAAATCTAGATCTGAGAAAAAAGCAACCAATCCATTTACAGCTTTTACGGAAAGGCGACAATTTTATTGATTACACGTTTTCGGATCGAGATCTCAAGTCGATTTCTAGCATCGTGAACAAGCCTTAAAGCCATACAGTCAGAAAGGAGAAGCCAATATGTACACTCGTGGTCTAAAAGGTTTGTGCATTTTTTGTAGATTTCAGAACGCGTCCCAATTTCAGGAGAGAAACAACCACTGCTTGACACGCCAGCGCCGCCACTTATTACGAAAGCAAAAAAATGGTATATACTAGGTGCGCAACTAAGTTTCCAGGTTTTTTTTATCAATGAAAAATGGAAAATTTCAAGAGAAATACAAAAAAATGGTTTATTCAAAGTATCGTCCCTCGCTAGCTACACATTTTTGCCATCTCTCTGGCAATACATGAATACCGCGACGATAAAACGACGCGTCTTTGGAACGAAACCATTCATCTAACCAATTTTGCACTTCTTCGAAATTGGCCAAGTGTAGCCCAGCCAAGCCATGCGCCATTGACCGGAACAAGTGATAATCGGAAGGAGCCAGGTCTGGTGAATACGGCGGATGCGGTAGCAGATCCCATTTCAGCGTTTTGATGGTGTCCTGGACGATGGAAGTGCGATGGCACGGAGCGTTGTCGTGTTGCAATATCACTTGTTCGTGTCTCGTGTCCCATTCTGGCCGTTTTTCGAGCAATGCATGGTTCAAATTGATCAGTTGTTGTCGGTAGCGATGCCCATTGACAGTTTCGCCCGGTTTCAGCAGCTCATAGTACACGATTCTTTTCTGGTCCCACCAAACGCAGAGCATTGTCTTCTTTCCGAAGCGATTTGGCCATGCCGTCGATGTTGATGCTTCGCCAGATGAAAGCCACGATTTTTTGCGTTTGGGATTCTTAAAATATATCCACTTCTCATCACTAGTAACAATTCGATGCAAGAAACTCTTTCTTTCATGCCGCAAAAGCAAAATTTCGGAAGTGGCTCTTCGATTTTCCATCTGTCTCTC
>NW_022639728.1:96495-105868 GCF_010583005.1 Odontomachus brunneus
TGGTTTATTCAAAGTATCGTCCCTCGCTAGCTACACATTTTTGCCATCTCTCTGGCAATACATGAATACCGCGACGATAAAACGACGCGTCTTTGGAACGAAACCATTCATCTAACCAATTTTGCACTTCTTCGAAATTGGCCAAGTGTAGCCCAGCCAAGCCATGCGCCATTGACCGGAACAAGTGATAATCGGAAGGAGCCAGGTCTGGTGAATACGGCGGATGCGGTAGCAGATCCCATTTCAGCGTTTTGATGGTGTCCTGGACGATGGAAGTGCGATGGCACGGAGCGTTGTCGTGCTGCAATATCACTCATTCGTGTCTCGTGTCCCATTCTGGTCGTTTTTCGAGCAATGCATGGTTCAAATTGATCAGTTGTTGTCGGTAGCCCATTGACAGTTTCACCCGGTTTCAGCAGCTCATAGTACACGATTCCTTCCTGGTCCCACCAAACGCAGAGCATTGTCTTCTTTCCGAAGCGATTTGGCCATGCCGTCGATGTTGATGCTTCGCCAGATGAAAGCCACGATTTTTTGCGTTTGGGATTCTTAAAATATATCCACTTCTCATCACTAGTAACAATTCGATGCAAGAAACTCTTTCTTTCATGCCGCAAAAGCAAAATTTCGGAAGTGGCTCTTCGATTTTCCATCTGTCTCTCTGTCAATTCATGCGGCACCCATTTTCCTTCCTTTTGAATTTTTCCCATGGCATGTAAACGTTTGGAAATATCTAGGCGAGTCATGTTTAATGCCTCTGCAAGTTGATCTTGTGTTTGCGTATCATCTTCATCTAATAACGCTTGCAGATCGGCGTTCTCAATTGTTTTTGATCTTCCGGAGCGCTCCTTGCCCTTAGTGTCGAAATCGCCATTTCTGAAGCGTTTAAACCAATCTTCACAGATAATTTTTGATGGTGCATGTTCGCCGTAGGCCTCTTCCAGCAAATGACGTGCTTCAGCTGCATGTTTTTCAAGTTAAAGCAGAAAAGCAAAGCTTCCCGCAAATGCTGTTTATTTGGCACAAAACTCGACATCTTCATTGTTAGAAAAAATATTTTTGCGTTGTTATATATGTTGGTATTATGACTGGTTATTGTTGACAGATGTCCAAGCTATAAAAGAAACACAACTTTAGACATGTATGTCGACTACATGTGTCGTTAGCGCCATCCATGTGTGAAACCCGGAAACTTAATTGCGCACCTAGTACCGTATATGCCATCCTTAAGAGTGGTGCACTTGGACACGGTGCATTTGGATACAGCCAATCACAGCACCGATTAGAGACATTTGTAGGGTCCCTTGGAACAGCGACTTAGACTGTGTCCAATTGCCCCGTGTCCAACTGATATACACCCGCCATCCTTCTGCTCTCGTAATAAGTGGAGGCGCTGGCGTGTCAAGCAGTGGTTGTTTCTTTCCTGAAGTTGGGACGCGTTCCGAAATAAATAAAAAATCAGTGCATAAATCTTTCAGACTACTAGTGTACAGTCCCTCTGTGTACAACCCTATCTCTTTATGCACAGACAAAGTATGCAATAAAATTTAAAACTTGCAATAAAACTTGCTTGTCTAGTCAGGGTATTATTGCGTTCTATAATATTATAGAAACAAGAAATGGATGCACGCGCAACAAAAAAGTGACAAAATAGGAAGAAAATTATAGCCCCTCTATTCTCGCTTTCTTTTTAGATGTTGGCTTCATTCTATTAGACGACAGAACATAAGACATTCGGAGTCCATGTCAATGACGTACATATACATAGACCAAGCATTCCTATACTATTGTTATAGCAACGAGTGAAGCCGGAAGTTGGCAGTTTAAAACAGAGTGAGAAAGTTGATTTGCCCCTAGTGCTTTCTCATTCTATCGTATAGAAAGAATATGGCAGCTGTCAAGCTGTTAAGTGCTATATATAATGCAGTGCAGAATTAAAAGAATAGAATATATTTTACTTATCTCGATATAAAATTGATATTTATAATATTTCATGCTGTGTATAAATAATCACAGCAATTACTTTTATCCTGTTCTCATTCTACTGTCACATGAAAAAGGTTAGGTTACTATGACAGGATACTGTTCTTGGATAAGGTTTAGTGTCGTAAATAGTTCTATTTAATGCTGTAAGTGCTTCAGAGCGACGAATGGATCAATCACATTGCTTTATTTAATGTTTTAAAGTATTTGCAGTATTAAACGAACCTTCCTTCTTGGGAGCGGTGCACTTGGACACGGTGCATTTGGACACAGCCAATCACAGCACCGTATGATTAGAGACATTTGTAGGGTCCCTTGGAACAGCGACTTGTGATTGGACTGTGTCCAATTGCCCCGTGTCCAACTGATATACACCCTTCCTTCTTGACAGTCAATAATATAAAGTGAGAAAGCACTAGAGGCAAATCAACTTTCTCACTTCGTTTTAAATTACCAACTTCCAGCTTCACTTTGCGGGCAAAATGCTTGGTCTATGGCCAGTATTCATTGTGCGGAATTCATAGATGTGTCTTAAGTTTCAAGGCGAACTTAAGCTAGTTCTTAAGATCGCGATCAATTCACAGGGTGCTTACAGTAACGAGAGTAGAGCGAGTGAGATCTGGATCCGAGAGAATAGTATAATCTCCCAGCTATAACTGTAATATTCTGTGGTCTGCTCTTGCTCCTACTCTTGCAGTGTCATGAACACAGTAGCAGATCAGGGGCTCCATTCTTGACGGTATGCGAATGAGATACGCATGCAAAAATGTGTAGTTCACGTTCACGTATATTGTAGATTTTCGCATCTCATTTGTGCATCGTCAAGCATCGGGCCCCAGAAGTTCATCCCACGAACAACAAAAGGTAAAGTATCATACTTAAAGTGTATTAATGTTTTATCTTCTTTATTTAAAGAATTATTGGGAGTACAAATAAATCTCCGCCATTTTTTATAAAAAATCGGGCATTTATTGTAAAAGAACGGTACCTTATGTTTTATTCAAAGTATTGTCCATCGCTAGCCACTATTTTTTTCCAACTTTCTGGCAGCATACGGATACCATGTCGGAAGAACGCTTCATCTTTTGAGGCTATCCACGAATCGACACAATTTTTGGTATCTTCATATGATGTGAAGTGCTGCTCAGACAGGCCGTGCGTCATCGATCGAAACAAGTGATAGTCAGAGAGAACAATGTCTGGTGAATACGGCGGGTGGGATAAAACTTCCCAATTGAGTGTTTCCAAGTAGGTTTTGACCGGCGCCGCATCATGTGGATGAGCATTATCATGCAAGAGAATAATTTTGTCGTGTCTGAAGTAGTAGTAGGCGCGTTTTTCCTTGAGTGCTCGGCTCAATCTCATCAATTGTGTTCGGTAGAGAGCCCCAGTTTCGTTCGGTTTGAGCAACTCATAATACACGACACCAAGCTGATCCCACCAAATACACAACATGAGTTTTTTTCCATGAATATTCGGCTTGGCTGTCGATGTTGAAGCATGGCCACGTGATTTCCTCTTCTTTGGGTTATCGTAGTGGATCCATTTTTCATCACCAGTGACTATACAATGCAAAAAACCCTTTCGTTTATGCCTGGCAAGCAGTATTTCACATGTGCAAAATCGGGTGTATATCAGTTGGACACGGGGCAATTGGACACAGTCCTATCACAAGTCGCTGTTCCAAGGGACCCTACAAATGTCTCTAATCACACGGTGCTGTGATTGGCTGTGTCCAAATGCATCGTGTCGAAGTGCACCGCTCCCCTCACCATATGCTTTTACAAGCAATCGATGCTCCTCAGCCGCAGATTTCTTCAAATTAAAGAAGTAAATCAAAAGTTCCCGCAAATGACGCTTATTCGGCTCAAAACTCGACATTTTCGCATGAAAAAAATTATGTGATGCTGATACAAAATCGCTAATATTTCAAGGTTATGGTGTTGCCAGATGCCCAACCTTACGATATGACGTTTTACATCTGACAATTTCAATCATAACTTACTGGTGGGGCCATCTTTTGTCAAACTGTGGAGACTTATTTGTACTCCCAATATGTAACATATTATTTATTAATTATTTGAGATTCTCAAACTCTCCTTAAACAAGGACTGGATCTGTATTAATAGTTATTACTTGAAACTTATCTCACTTCAAATGATCAAATTGCATTTGTTAAAAATTGCAAAAAGCTTGATTAATTTATTTTAATTAAACCGTATGAAATACATGACATATTATATTAGGATCTTGAATATGTTCTCGCTGTTTTTTAACATATGGCGTTACCAGAACTGCGTAGTTTAAGATGGTAACACATCTATAAGAAAGTACTTTAAGCAACCTTGAAATTCAGTGTATGTCATTTCGCCGAAGTGTAAACAATTTTTTTTTCATAGTGTTAAACATGTCGAGTTTCGTGCCAAAAAAAAGTATTTGCGGGGAATTTTACTGCATTACTTTATTCAAAAAAAATCTGCAACTGAAGCACACAGAATTCTTGTTGAGACTTACGGCGACCATGCTCTGTCGGAAACAATATGCAGACATTGGTTTAGACGCTTCAAAAGTAATGATTTTGATGTTGAAGATAAAGAACGCTCTGGCGCACCGAAAAAGTTTGAAGACGAAGAATTGAAGGCATTACTTTATGAAGACTCATGTCAGACGCTAGCTGAATTTGCAAAATCATTAGGAGTTGATCACACAACAGTTTCGAAACGTTTGAAAGTATTAGGAATTATTCAAAAGCAAGGACATTGGGTGTCGTACGAGTTGAAGCCGAGAGACGTCGAACGGCGTCTTTTCATGTGTGAACAGCTACTTCAACGGCAGAAAAGGAAAGGTTTTTTGCATCGTATTGTGACTGGCGGTGAAAAGTGGATACACTACGATAACCCTAAGCGTAGAAGATTGTGGGGTAAGCCCGGCCATGCATCAACATCGTCGGTAAAACCGAATATCCATGGTTCCAAGCTTCGGCTCTGCATTTGGTGGGATCAGCTGGGTGTAATTTATTATGAGCTGCTCAAACCGAACGAAACGGGAGATCGCTATCGATTACAATTGATGCGTTTGAGCCGAGCATTGAAGGAAAAACGGCCGCTATACGAGCAGAAACACGACAAAGTGATTTTGCAACATGACAACACTCGGCCACATGTTGCACAACCTACTTGGAAACGCTTAAATTGGAAGTTCTACCCCACCCGCCCTATTCATCAGACATTGCCCCTTCCGATTATCACTTGTTCCGATCGATGGCACATGGCCTGGCTGAGCAGCACTTCCATTTTTATGAAGATGCCAAAACATGGGTCGACTCTTGGATAGCCTCAAAAGACGTGTCGTTTTTCCAACGTGGAATTTAAATGCTGCCAAAAAGATGGGAAAAAGTAGCGATGAACAATACTTTCAGTGACATGTTTTTTACGATTTTTTTTAAATAAAGCATTAATTTTCACGAAAAATCAGCGAGAACTTATTCAAGGTCCTAATATATATATTTCATACTTATTAATTCGTATTCTAATTGTATTATTTTTTATGTTTAAGGCTATAATTGGACCACGAATGGAATTTTTGGACCTTATTCCAGAATGGCCTGGAAATCAATACAAAATGTAAGCTATAAGGAAAAATATTCATTTCAGTATACTGTAAAAATAATTAAATATAAAACTTTTGTACAAATTAAAGAAAATTCGTTATATTTATTTGTAACTACTGCCCATGTTTCTGATTTTTCCTTTAAAGTAGCAGAATTTGTGCCTTTAGCTTCAATTATGTTTATATTGTTTTAATATTTCCAAAAATATTTGTTTTTTAAAATCAGAATAAATGCTTTTCTTGCAAGTTGCCATTCTCAATACACATTTGTAAACAAAAAATAATACAAAGAATTTCACATTGAAATAAAAGTTAATTAGGTTACGCGAAGTTTAAATATATTCACTGGAAACATTAAATAACAGTAACATTACAATAAAATCATAGTTCCTTACTATACAATATATCATGCATATATATTATTACACTTAGTATCGTTAAGCAAGAAATTATAATATTGGTATAATGTCATTGTTATTTGATTTTTCCAGTGACTACTTTTACCGGTTTTCAGTTTAATAGTGGAGCTAAAACGAAGTGTTTAAAATCCGCTACGTATGTATATACTTGTAGATCTTTTATATTATTGGTCATTGGGTTACGAATTTCGAACATTTCCGAAGTTGTGTGTTTATGCATATGTTTCTTCAAGGCGTCCTTAAGCTAAAATTTGAGTTTTTAAGTTCTAACCTTTGGCTATATAACCATGGACCGCTAGCGGCGATTTTAAGCGTCTGTCAACATCTATAGCGCTGCCAGGACCAAACAACGGCAAAAAAAAAGAACTCAGTAAAGCAAAACAGAGTTAGCAACGTAAACACTTCTACAGGGTGAATATTATATACAGGAACACCTGAATATCTCGAAAACAAAGCGTTGTATAAAAAAATGTTAAATATAAAAGTTGTAGGGTTTAAAAAGATCTATTTTATGATATTAGCAGTTTGACCTTGAGTTGCGTCATAAAGATCAGGTCAATGTCACAATGATGTTTTTAAATGGATACCCCCATTTTTTATTGTATATTCTTGTAGCTTATCTCGAGAGCTTTCCAAAACACTATACTTAAGTATTTTTTCGTTAAGTACTTTTCGAGTTAAGAGGCTTCAAAGTTACGCTCTTTAGCATTAGCGCGCGGCCGATTAAGGCAAGAGGAAAATCATATCCGGCCGATTAAGGTAAGCTAAGGCAGAGAAAAACGTAAACACAAGCGCGGTAAACGAGAGCTGCCCTTGCGTTTACGTTTTTTAGGCCATCAGCCTTACGCTATTTACTATTAATACGAGCGCGCGTTCGTGCTCGTCACTACGGTATCCACGCGCGCTAATGCTAAAGAGCGTAACTTTGAAGCCTCTTAACTCGAAAAGTACTTAACGAAAAAATACTTAAGTATAGTGTTTTGGAAAGCTCTCGAGATAAGCTACAAGAATATACAATAAAAAATGGGGGTATCCATTTAAAAACATCATTGTGACCTTGACCTGATCTTTATGACGCAACTCAAGGTCAAACTGCTAATATCATAAAATAGATCTTTTTAAACCCTACAACTTTTGTATTTAACATTTTTTTATACAACGCTCTGTTTTCGAGATATTCAGGTGTTCCGGTATATAATATTCACCCTGTATATCCGCGTATCACATGGTGATACGTATTGGAAAGACCTAAGGGCCGTGGCACACAGAAAAACTTAAGCAGTAAGACATAAACAGTTGATTTTTCTTAAGGCTGTGACACACAGAAAAACTTAAGCAGTAAAACGTAAGTAGTAAGCAAATTGACCAATCACAGTCGTTGATTCTTCTTACAGTCCAAGAATCAATGACTGTAATTGGCGGATTCGTTTACTGCTTACATCTTACTGCTTAAGTTTTACTATGTGCCACTTAATAGTATAGTACAAGTAATGAAAAGAATTAGACTTTCTTGAAAACTTTATCAACCACAAATACTTTATAACAAAATTAATTATAGAAAATTATGTTAAAATTGTTATGAATTATGAAGGAAAATTATGAGCCAAAAATGTCAATATATCAGATATAAATTGACAAAAATTATTTTATTTCAAGGACAATAATACTACTGTATCCAAAAAGTAAGACCAGTTTTCAATTTAAATCGCGCGGGTAAACCGCACATCATAAATATTTTTTCTCTAAGTTGGCAGCATTGTGACAGACATCTGTGACAAATTTCATGTCAAAACATTCATTACTTTTTGCTTCACGTTTGGTTTTGTACGACGCTAAAAGTGCATTCGGCGATTTTTACAATGTCTAGTTATATTGAGCAAAGAAGTTGCATTAAATTTTGTTTGCGGAATGAAATTTCGGGCGCAGAAACGTTCAGGATGTTGCAGAAAGCCTTCGGGGACCATGCTTTGTCGAAAAGGAATGTTTACAAGTGGTATAAACAGTTCAAAGAAGGTCGTGAAAGTGTTGAAGACGAAGAGCGTTCCGGACGACCATCAACCTCTACCGATGAACAACACGTCAAGAAAATCAAGGAACTTGTGCTTGCTAATCGTCGAATGATTGTTAGAGACCTTGCTGATGCTGTTGGTATTTCGAAAGGATCTGCCAATACCATTGTGGGCAGACAATTCTTGGTTTTTGCATTACGATAATGCACCTTCTCACACTGCACTCATTCTTCGTGACTTTTTCGCCAAAAATTCGATTCATATCGCTCCACAACCACCGTATTCGCCTGATTTAGCACCGTGTGACTTCTGGCTATTCCCAAAACTCAAAAGATCACTACGGGGAAATCGTTTTGAGACGATAGAAGAGATACAACGTGAATCGCTACGCGCTCTGAAAGCCATCCCGGAAGGCGACTTTAATTCTTGTTTCGAGGACTGGAAAATACGTTGGCATAAGTGTATTGTGTCGGGAAGGGATTACTTTGAAGGCGACGAAATAGATTTGGAAGAATAAATAAATATTTTTTGAAATAAATAAAAACTGGTTTTGAAATAAATACAAGCTGGCCTGGCTCACCGCCCCTCCGCCACCAACATCCAGGCCACGGGACAGGAGCCACTACCACCAGCACGGAAACCAGGGGCCCACCGCACAACATGCCGCCAGTCGCCGACCAAGCTGAGCAGACAATTGTGCCGCCATACGAATACGCACCGTACGACGCGACGCAGAAGAACGACCGCCACCGGCCGCCCGTCCGCCGCCAGCCGAGACCAGCAACCACGCCGCGGCCCCGTCCACAGAGCCGACCACTGTCACGTCCCGGCGGGTCGCGGCCGCAAAGGGTGGATGCGGGGCTCGGACGGTCGCGCGGGGCAGATCGCTATTTTCGGGTCAAGCGAACCTCCGCGGTTCTCCCCGGGAATACGCGCGATCAAAAGGGGTAACGGCACGAGTGTCCAATGAAAAGGAGAGCTAAGAACGCGGAGAGTATAGATCTTGAGGACTTACCAATTAGCCCTAACCTTGAGATGACTGCGCTGGGGTAGTTACACCAGGCTCAGCAGGGGTGGACCCTTGTAACCAGTGGATGACGCGATGCTGTGACAGGGTCCGCAGTCTGGCCTGTGCTTTTAACTCTGTTATGTTGGGGGATCCTTGGGTTGGAGCGATCCCGTCCTGGTAGTGATGAAGTATTTCCGTCCTTAGATATTTGAAGTACGGCCCTCTGGGGTCTCGTGGGCTAGCGGTACGTGGTACCTTGGGTGGTTCCGTCGGCGGATCGAACGTAATCGCGGTTACTCGATATTCGCGGGTTGCATCTTCCGGTGCGCACGGAGGATTCGACG